>NC_085136.1:245013997-245078152 GCF_035046485.1 Aedes albopictus | reverse complement strand
GCAGAGTAAATGCTCGACAGTTTCGTTTCCCAATCTTACTTAGATGATATTTACTCGGGCAGTGGACAGTAGCGTGGGACACAAAAAGACATTTCACTCCTGTACACTTTTTGAGTACCATTTTGGCCCCATATCAACTGTGCAAAATTTCAGCTCGATTGGTAAAACTATATTTTAGCGCCAGCCGTTTTAAGTTTTCATACGATTTACTATGGGGAAAATCACTTTTTCAAAGAAAAATCGCCACAGGTTGCCCCTTAACCTCTAAAAATATATCGATGAATGATTTCTGTTGGAAATTTTACGAGGAACAAACCCTCTGAAGACCACAAAGCGATCTAAGGCATGTGGAAAAAGTTATTGATTGAAAACCGAATGGCATGCCAACGCTGTTTAACATGTAAGGAATAACAATAAATAATAAAATCACGTCATTTTATCGATCGGGTAAGGCTTAATAACTTTTTCCACGAATGTCGCATCGCTTTGCGGTCTTCGGAGGTCTGATTCCTCGTAAAGTGATCTACAGAAATCATTCAACGACTTATTTTTAATGATCAATGGGTGACCTCAAGCGATTTTTCTTTGAAGAAGTAAATTTTCCCCATAGTAAATCGTATGAAAAACTAAGGCGCTAAAATATAGTTTCTTCGATCGATCTGAAATTTTGCACACTTGATATGGGACCAAAATGGAACTCGAAAAGTATACAGGAGTTGAAGTTTTTCCATTTTTTATATTTTCCCATATAAACCGTGTACCAGGCTAGTGGACAGTCATCAGACCAGTAATTACCCTGAGATCTCTTTTGTATAGATTCAGTATGGACCTGCCCGGATAAAAACTAACCATAGGGTATTTGGTGAAAACCATTCCTGTACCATACAGTGTACCAGCTACAATATAGTGTATTGTAATGGAATGGTTCGCTAAAAGTTTTGCACATTGGTAGCTACTATACATTTACATCCGATCTTTATGTAACAATATATTATACTGTTTTTCTTACGTTTGAACCATTCACTATTCCGAAACAATCTTTTTCCGTGCATTTTTAATTATTTATTCAGTTTATGATTTTTTCCGTGCTTTGTTTTGTTGATGTTCGTGACATTTTTGTTGCAAAGGAAATGAAAGAGAAAAAAGTGAATAAGTTGAAACATCTATTTAAAGTCAATAAAATGTTTAAATAAAGTGGTAAACCAGGTGTCCTAAGGACTGCATATCCAAGAGATATGGTGGGCTAGGTATGTAGAGTGCGATGAGAGGAATACGAATGTAGGTCAACCCGGAAAGACGCAGTCCAGATTACCGTAAATCAGTGGATGAGTTCAACACTATTCTTTCTCTTCTTCTCTCATGTGAAATTGCCTTGTACAACAACCGAATTAAATGCGATTTATCTTTGACATTTTTAACACCTAAGGACTGGACACTGAAAAGACTTCTGATATAAGTTCGTCTTCGCTTTTTAACCTAACTTATAGTTGAATCGAACTTGACAGTTTTCTCATGAGTTGTTATGTACATATTTCATAGTTCAGTCAAACTGGAGCCTCAATATTGCAATAACGGTTAAGCACGCTGTAATGATACTTATGTACCTCGTCACCCACTTCATGCAACTACATTAGTGGTCTAATAACACTTAGCGCGCTAGGCATAGTTCCATCATGCCGCTCAAAGTGTTGCCACAAATAATGCTTAGTTTGCAAAACCCAGTTATCTGGCTGGTGGGACATGGGAGCCTAAGCTTCAACTGTTAATGCAATCAGAGGCTACTCAGACTTAGACGAGTTTAGGTTAGTTTGGCTAGAACTGCCATTATCGAAGGAACATGACGAGATAATATAACATTATATGGTTTATCTAATGTAAAACAATACAACATAACAAAAGAGAACCATTCCAAAACCATGATTAAATTTATAACCTGTAGTGAAATTACAATTTAAAACAATATATTTACGGTACATTTTATTGTTTGAAACCATACGTGTACCATACTATGTACGGTATTTTAAAGCCCACGTATCAGTATTTCAAACAATTCATTTACAATAAAATGTATGGTTTTGTAAAAAAATATATATGGAGAAAAATATTTTTTTATATTGTTACGATACTTAACAACCCGTATAGTATATTGTAAAAATCTTATTTACAATTCACCATACAGTTGTCTACATTACATCTTATTGTTTTTGTATTTTTTATTTTTACAGTGGTGTTTATTGTAACAATATGGTTCTAAATAGTACTGTTACAATACAACATTTGGTTTTTCTACTGTATTTTTTATTCGGGTGGCTTTTCTGCACTGGGTTTTATGAACCTTTTTGTTTGCTTGGATGTATCCGAGGCATTCCAATTAGATTCTATTGTGAACATTTCCCAAGTTTTTAGTTTCATCCGAAGAGCACACTCAGGAACTCCACAGAAAGGTTCAGGGCCCACCAAACTTGATGCTGCACCCTGTCGGCGTTTTCATTTCCCAGACATCCACAATGACCGGACACCCAGTAAGAAGTTATCTCGTTCCTACAGACCAATTGTTTCAGAGAAATAATGCATTCCCACACTAGCTTTGATTCAAAAGTGAAAGCTTTTAGCGCATTTAGAGCCGCCTGACTGTCCGAAAAAAATACAGATCTTGGCAAACCTATAATTTCTTTTCAGACAAATGTTGTCACACTCTAGGATGGCTTGAACTTCCGCATGAAATACAGTGGGACTGCATCCCATTGGTATAGCCTTACTGATACCAGGGCCATAAACACCAGCTCCAGTACTTTCTCCCATCTTGGACCCATCAGTATCAAATACAATAGAACCTGGACGTAAACCCACCAGCATCCCAAATATAGCGGCTTGGTTTCACCACTTTGAAGGGAACATCGTAGTTGGTCTTCGTTATGATCCCATCTTCTACTGTGTTTATGTCCATGTTTAATTTGAAGTCTTTGATGCTCCTCAAATGTCCAACAAGATCCCCGTCTAGGACTTTATTGTAACGTATAAACTGCAGAGCACTTTTTGCCGCTTGAAGTTTAACAAATTGATGCAATGGCAGTAAATTGAGAAGGGCATCCAAAGCAACTGATGGAGTGCTTTTCATTGCTCCTGTCATAGATATACAAGCAAGTCTTTGTAGCTTGCTTAGCTTCTTTTGAGAGGTTACTGTGGAGTGTGAATAATGATTAGTGATATTTCCCTTGCGTGTCCTTCCCCTAGTACGCATCGGTGACAGCAATCATCATGACGAGACAGTGAGTGTGTTGCTGCCTCATTTGATGAGTGGAGCTTTGGCGAAGCCAGTCGCCTGTATTGCGAGGTCCCGTATCATGCCAAGTGATTCTACTGCAGTTTGATAAGAATGTCGGAAACGGATTGTTATAGTGAGTTGCGTAATATTCACAGTTTCCTCATTTGTTTTGGGCCACTAAACAAGTGAAGCATAAGTAATCTTAGGCCGGACTATTGCAGCATAGATCCAGTGAATCATGACCCCAGGTTTTTCCTAAGGCTTTGCTGCAGGCCCAAAGGGCATTCGTACCCTTGGTTAAAACATATATTGTTAAAATGTGAATTCCAATTCAGTCAAACAAAATTGTCCAAAGTTACCCCATGATGTGTAACTTCTCCCGAGAACGGAATTTGAAATCCACGGAATCCAGGTTCCGTAATATTTATTTTTAACCTTCTAGTAAAAGGTAAAATTACAGTTTTTGAAGGGTTTACGTTTAATCCCTCTTCTCGGCACCATTTGAGGGTACACAGATCTTACTGATAGTTGCGCACCTCCAACGGAAGAGATCTCTCGATCTCTAAGCATCGATATTATCCATTCAATAATGCATTTATCCAAGCCCCTTGTTTCCATTGCTGAACGCATTGAGCTGTAGGATGCGTTATCGAATGCTCCTTCAATATCTAGAAAAGCAACCACGGCTATTTCCTTGGCTTGACTTCTCAATTTTACTGGCTAGCGACAGTAGCGCTGTTATGGTAGATTTGCCTGTTTGGTAAGCAAATTGCAATTTGATTTGAGGCATGGTAGACTTTACAAAGTCATCCACTATTTTCTCCATGGTCTTTAACAGAACACAAGAAAGGCTTATCTTATAGGTCTGAAGGCTTTTGGAGTTGTTTTGTTCCGTTTGCCAGCTTTTGGGATAAAAACAACCCGAACCTTACGCCATGGGCGTAGCCAAAGAGGGCAGATGGGCGTGCCCCCCTCCCCTGGTCGCCAGATTTATTTTTTGTTTAATCGAGCCAACTCAAAGATTATCAATAACTCAGAGTTCCAGAAAAAATACCTTAAAAAATAAACTATTCTAATGATTAAGGTTTTTATCCACAATTATCAAACCTTTTTCACTCGAGAACCACAGGAAATTTCGCCAAGTATTTCTTCAAGAGAACCACTTTAATCTTATCATAAAATTTTATCAAATGACAAGCTTGGTTGAATGGCTAAATTTTGTGATGATGATGATCTTCTTCTTCTTTATGGCTCGACGTCCCCAATGGGACTTGGCTTGCCTCACTTCAACTTAGTGTTCTTTAAGCACTTCCACAGTTATTAATTGAAAGGCTTTTCTTTGCTTGCCATTGCATGAATTTGTATATTGTGAGGCAAGTACAATGATACACTATGCCCAGGGCGTCGAGAAAATTTTCCCGACCGGAACGGGAATCGAACCCGCCGTCTCCGGATTGGCGATCCATAGCCTTAACCACTAGGCTAACTGGATGATGATGATGATGATGATGATGATGATGATGAAAGTGTACCCACCATCAGCGCAAGGATTACCTATGGCAGAATCATTCCAAAAGGGGATTGGTTGAATGGCTAAATTTTGTGAAGTTTATTTTATGAAATACAAAAACAGCATGCACAATTTTCCAGATATGCGGGACCGTTGCGATACAGAAAAAGAAGGACTTTGTAAAACCATACATACGCTGCTATAGAATGCAGTTATATGCTACTGCTACACGAATTTTCCCTAGTATTCAATTCAAACAAACGTCATTGTACGAGCAAAATACCTGGTTTTTCTTTGCAAAGTCTTACAACGACACCTTCAGAAATTCCTTTATGTATTTATTCAGGAACTCTTTTAGTGATTTTTTTTCAGAAATTCCCCAAGGCACTTCTCCAGGAGTTTCTCCTTCATGAATTCCTCCTTGGGCATGTTGCAGGGTTCCGATAGTGATTGTTTCGGGCTTTGTTCCAAGAAATGCTTCAAGAATTCCTTCCATGATTCCTTCAGAAATTTTTACAAATACTTCTGTAAGGATGCATCGACAAGTTCCTCCAGGATAAGGACCATAGTTTCCTTCAGTGATTGCATAATGGATTGCTCCGAGATCATTTCAGGAATTCCTCTATGGGTTTCACCAGACATTCCACCGGGAATTTTTCCTGGGATATCTATAGAATTACCTGCAGTGATTATTCCAGTGCTTTTTTCGACGGTTCCTCCAGGGATCCCCAAAGGAATGTAAACAGAAATTCTTTCAGGTATTTTTGCAAGTGTTCCTTCAGAGATTTCTCCAAGAATTACTCCATATATTCCTTCAAGAATTCCACTAGAGATTGCTCCAATAATTCATTTTGGAATAATTCGAAGTATTTCAGCAGGAATATCATCCTGAAACCCTTACAGGCAACTTTACCTGAGATTAGTTAAACATTAATCCAGGAGTTCCTTACAACATTGTACAAACATTCTTTTTGGAGTTCATCCAATGATTCCAACAATGATTCGTCCAAAATTATTGCAAACATGGATTCCTTCATATTTTTTTCCTACAGAAACTTTTTCAGGAATATGTTAAGAAAGCTTTCCTGAGATTTCCAAAGGAATTCCTCATGGCATTTCTTTAGGAATTCCTCCAGGTTTTCCTTCAGAAATTCATCCAGAGATTAACCCGAGAATTTCTTCTGTGTTTCTTTCAGGACCAACTCCAAGGATTATTTTAAATATTCCTCCAAGGATTCCCCCAGGAACACTTTTTTAGAATTCCTTCAGGAGTTCCTCTTGGAAATATTTCAGGAACACCTCCAAAAATTAATCCAGCACTTCCTCCAGGGACTGTTTAGGGATTTTCTTAGGAATGCCTCTAGGAACTGCTTGCGGGATTCCTCCTGGGGTTTCTTCAGGAACTCCTGCATTGATTCCTTCAGAAACTGCTACAGGGATTCCTTAAAGAGTTCCTCCACGAACTCTTCTTAGAATTCCTTCAGGATTTCTTCAAGGATTCCACCTGCAATTTCAATTATTCCTGGGATTCCACCAGAAATTTCTCAAGGAATTTCTTCAGAGATTGCTCCAGGAATTATTCCAGACTCTTCCAGGAGTGTTTCTAGATATTCCTCCGGTAATCCCTGCCGGCACTCCTCTAGGATATTCTCCAGGGATTCCTCCATGGATTCCTCCAAGAATTTCTGCAGGGCATAACTCGGGAAATCCTTCTGTGTTTCTTTCTGGAGCAACTTATTTTAAAAATTCCTCCAAAGAGCCTCCCAGGAACTCTTCTTACGATTCCTTCAGGAATTCCTCCTTGTATTCTTTAAGGAACTCGTTCAGGAATTAATCCAGTACCGTTGGTGTGTTCGACTGAAGATGGGAACCAATGTTTTGTGGCTGCTCAGTCTTGAAAAAATCAAAACGCTGGTATTTTATTTTGTCCGACGTTTTGGTCCGTTTGGGACCTTCTTCAGGGACTCAATAGTTACAGTGTTCTCGTCCACTGTGGTTCGGCAGAACCTGTAACTGTCGCATGGATCGAGTTTTCCGCACAATCGCAGCAAAATCGGATGCCCTATCGGAAACAAAACTCGACCTAAAGTGAGCACTCCGGAATTTAGTACTTAACCCGAGAACGATCAGCATTGCTTTGAAAATTTGCGATTGTGCGGGAAAACTCGATCCATGCGACAGTTACAGGTTCAGCCGAACCACAGTGAACGAGAACACTGTAACTATTGAGTCCCTGAAGAAGGTCCCAAACGGACCGAAACGTCGAACAAAATAAAATAACAGCGTTTTGATGTTGTCAAGACTGAGAAGCCACAAAACATTAGTTAATCCAGTACTACCTTTTGGGACTGTTTAGGGATTCTTTTAGGAATTCCTCTTGAAATGCTTCCGGGACTCCTTATGGAGTTTCTTCAGGAACTCTTCTAAGGATTTCTCAAAGAATTCCATCTGCGATTTCTTCAGGAATTATTCCTGGTATTCCTCTATACGAATTCCTTAAGAGATTCATCCACTTATTTCTTTAGAAATTCCTCTAGGAATTTTTCCAGGGATTTCTCTGGGAATTCCTGCAGGAATTTCTCTAAAAATTCTTCCAGGAATTCATCTAGAGATTCCTCCAGAAATTCCGCCAAAAATTCCTCTAGAGATTTATTCGCATTTTGTTTCAAGTGATACGTCTGTTTGTCAGTGTTTTAACTGAGCACCATATAGTTAAAAATAATTTACCATGTTATGTGCTAAGGGAGCGCCCATAAATTACGTTACGCAAAAATTGCTCATTTTCATAGAAATGGATCATTTACTAATTACGTAACGCGTTCATTTCCAAAAATCGACTTAATTTTACAATTTTTTGAATGAGACCTTCAAACATTGTTAAGAACTGTCATATTTTGAAATTCTATTCATGTTTTACCTTATTAAAAGTTTGATACAATTTATGGACGTTCTAAAACAATCGCCTATATCAATTCTGAACCTAGACGGAGCAAATTATTTCAGCTGAATGCCAAAACTAACGGCTACGATTTTTACAAAGTTGAATGGTGTTGTTCAAATCATGTCATTTTACCTGAAGTAGCCAAACACCACTTCAAACTGAAAATTACTTAAAGATAACTCACTCTACATTTTCAAGAAATTACGTTAACGTTGAACCATTTGTTATTAAAGTCATCGTCATCATTAAACATTTTAAAGCAGTTTTTTCGTTCAGGTCAAACATTTTTGCAACGAAAATGGATTCACTGTGTTCCACATGAGGAATAGAATACAGTGAATTCATTTCTGTGGTCGTTGTTTTGATTTACAGCGAAAAAACTGAAAAATGATGACGGATGCTTGAACCTTAAGCAATGTTAACATTTTGTATCTAATGCTGAGTCACGAGATCCATATATATTTTATGCAATTCAGCATCATAATTTATATTTTATGCAATTCAGTATCATAATTTATGTTTTATGCAATTCATTTTGGTATCATAATGATTATTTTTTCCGAACTGGTTCATTATGCAACTGAAATGAGTTGCATAATTAAAAATAGTTGCATTATGAAAAAAATCATTGCATAAAATTTTGAATGGAACTCGTTGCAAAACTCGATTTTTTCAGCACTCTTCGTATTTATCCAACTCGGCAAGCCTCCCCTGATAAAAAATATCAAAAAAATACGATAAATTTTATTGTTACAACCAGGCTTGGGATTGATCACCGTTAGTGGTCATATTCAAATAACGAATGACAGTTTGGCGTCTTCAGTATCGTGCAATCGCAATAGGCTCATAAACTCATCAAGTACGTTGCGCGAGAGCTTGTTGTGTAGCGAACATGCATTGGACGACGACGTTCAGTTACCATAGAGAAAACGACTGAACTTTTTTGGAACAATGACCTTCACTGACAGTGAACTGATGGTCGTGAGGGGTTGCCACAGTATGCTTACAATCCAGTATAGATGAATTTTCGTTTGTTGGGCTTTGTTTGGGAGAGCTACGCTTTGTTTGGATACCCGCTCAGCGGGCTTAAGCCCAAATAATCGAAACCACAGGTCATTTTTCGATATGAGACACCTTCTCCATCTGCATTTCCTATTTGGACAGTAATTTTAATTAGCTATGCTGAAGCAATCAAACAACCAAACGGGGGTGCATTTTCAATTAATTGTCGCAAAGTAAATGATATTTTACCAGAACTTCCACTTCAAATAGTGTTGAAAAAATGATGATCGGATCCCGGCCCCGGTAATAAGCATATCCCATTATGGGACTAGTAAGTTTTATGATTGTAATTTATAGTCTCGCGTTTGTTATCCGGTATTATTCTAAGTAAAATTTATCACAACAATGGTGTCAAAGGACGAGATCGGTGAAACGTTGTTTAATTGGTGCATGATTGTATTCATTGTATTTGATTCAAGATTTGATTGAAACGTCAAGGGATTTATTGATTTCGAATCCGGTAAAAGTATTCTTTTAATTGCACGGTATCGTTTGGAAAAACGCAGAACCAGTGCAGGTGTGAAGAATGCAAAACTATTAGGTCATCGCTGAAACTCTAGAGAGCGTATGGTATCGGAGGTACTCAACGCACCCTCCTCTTACGATATCCAAGGAATGCATTCAGGACATCTACGATAACTTGTTAGGAGATCCCGAGTCGGCGGTACCAGCTGGATCTGTGTACAACTAGGCTCTTCGTGAGTTGGATTATCATATCCTGCTAATGAAATATAAAACACAGGAAACATTTTGTAAACCCTGGAGTGAGAAATCATCCAAACTCGTCCTTTATCGGAAAGAGCAAGATAACTTGTGTAAATGTGCAGACTGGCTAGTTAAAAATATCGAGGAACAAACCTTTGAATAAGTCCATTTTAATTCAACAAATCAGGAAGGTACTGCCTCTAGAGCCTTCTTCAACGACGGTCGAAAGGCCGATGGTCAGTCTGATTGAAAGTCAAGTAATAAAACAGATCATGACGGTTGCCCATGGTTTCAAACTCGTGAATATTTACTTTGCCTATGTGATCTGCGGTTGCTTACTTCGCGTTCAATAGCGACGCATCATTCGAATCAAACCGTAGCATGCTTGTGAAGTTCATGACCAATGCCAAGCCTGGTTACACCATTTTTTCGAAAAATATTTACCATTAAACGTATTGTAATTTACACAGCACACTCACCATCACCCCTATTGTTCTATACCATTCGGCGAATGGTAAATGGCACTTTTACAATAAAAAATGGTGGTCGTTATGTATCTTAACCATAAAATTTTGAGAAAATTTTCATACACTTTTTCGCGAAAAACAATAGAATGTATTGTGTTTTTATTAGTCATTTTTAGGGCAATTTTCAAAAGAAAACAATATATCTTAATGTTTTTTCATTGTTCTTACAATACAAATACAATTAATTGCATGGCGTCAAATGAATCGTTGTTACAATAAAAATACAATAATATTTGTTGTTATTTGTAATCAGTTTTCGCTTTTGAAAGTCCATAGAATTTATATTTCTCGTTAACATTTATATCCAGCATTAACGAGCACTAACGGCCGCCAGAATGATATGCACATTTTATGATAAGAGTCAAACACTCTGATGTCTGTCTGGTATGTGTTGCTTGGCAGCTGTTGATAGGATCTATCATCAATCTTCTCAAATAACTGCCAAATATCACAAGTCAGACCTCAGGTCGTATGATCCATACTATAAATCGTTCACAATTCATGTGGCCATTAGTATCTGTAAATGCTGAAGAAAAATGTTACCGAGAAATATGAATTCTTTGGTTTTTCAAAGGCGAAATCTGTTTACACAACAACAAATATTATTGCATGTTTATTTTAACATACAGGGGATGGCCAAAATGTTTGGGATAGGCAACTTTTTTTTCTCTCACAAAAAAGTTCAACATGCTATAACTTTTCATAGAGCGCATCAAAAAATCTCAAATTTTGACTGTTTGTCCACCTATTATGTGTGCATGATTGGTACAAATTTTGGCTCGATTGATTAATGTTTCGCAAAGTTAGAACCGTTCGCGTAAAACACTATTTTTCAGACAACTCATTTTTGAGGTGTCATATCTCGGAAACCAGTGAACCGAATTGAATGAAATTTTGAACGTACACTAACAATATGTAAATGCTTAACGAACTATTATAACATAGGTACTTTTTAAACGTTGAAAAAAGTTATCATGGATTGACACTTTTTGGATTTTTCTCGAAAAAATGTGATTTTTTTCCATCAATGTCGATAAATTTTAGCGTTGATATCCAAAGATTTTCCACTTCTGTTCTCAAGTTATCTCTAATCAGATATATTAGAGCCTATTTAGATTGAAGGAAGAACACATTTAGTAATTTTTGTGTGGTATTGTAAATTTGACTTATTTACCCCTATATGGGTAAAAATTTCAATCCGGTATAACTTAATTCGCCGTGAGAAAATATTACATTTTATAACGTCGTATTGAGTATCAATATATTGTTGATAAACGTTAAAAAATTCATTCAATTCGGTTCACTGGTTTCCGAGATATGACAGTTCAAAAATTAGTTGTCTAAATAATAGTGTTTTACCCAAACGGTTCTAACTTCGCGAAAAATTAATCAATCGAGCCCAAATTTGTACCAATGATGCACATATAATAGGTTGACAAACATTCAAAATTTAAGATTTTTTGATGCACTCTATGAAAAGTTACAGCACAGACAAACAGACGTAACACTTGCGAAATTTCCATCGACCACGCTTTTAACGATCATTTTAAATTTTCACAGTTGTAGCTTTCACAACCAGAGGCGCGCGCATCGTTTTTCTATGCGTTTGACGTTTCACACTAGCGCCTTCTGTTGACGATATTGCACAACACAGTGATTCGTGCAACTTTTCCACCAGGTGATGGTAGTGTGAACTGGGTGATGGATTTCCATGAAAATCGTTCAATGTGTTACGTCTGTTTGTCTGTGGTTACAGCATGTTGATTTTTTTTGTGGGAGAAAAAAAGTTGCCTATCCCAAACATTTTGGCCATCCCCTGTAGATTCAATTGACCCCATTAAACAAATTGTATTGTATATTGTTATAAATGGTAGTTTACTATTTACTAGATTCGTTATATTTATTGGAAAACATTAGAAAAATCATTGTTCATCCTTTTTTTTTTGTCGTAACGTCCTCACTTGGCTAAAACCTGCTGTTCAGCTAGTTTTCTATAAGTACTTCCTCAGTTATTCATTGTGAGCTTTCTCTGCCAACACGGCTTGACGTCTGTCAGTCGTTGAAGTTTTAGCGAATAACATTCGATAACCGAAACATCTACTGTACTTAAATTTAAAACGAAAACTATAAAAAAAAATATGTCAAGTGATTTTGTATTTGATTATACAAACATGATCCAAGCAACAATAATATTTATTGTTATTTATTTGTTACGAATTGTTTTCAAGTGTAATTGAGAAATAATCTCTTTTTTAATAAAAAGTCCATGAGAACTTTGCAGGCACTTTTGCAGGCACTATAAAAAAACCTCGAAAAAAACAACTTAAATTATTTTTTTCTGATAGTAACTTTTAATTATTATAGAACTATTGAAAAACAATCGAATCAATTATTCACTAATAAAGCTAATGTTCACTTATTGTACGAACTATATGGGCGTGATTTCTATTGTAAAAAGTAACAATATATCTACTATGTGTTTTATTGTGAACAATAAAACCAGTCATATGTTAATAATATTTACCATGTAATGAATGGTAATTTTTTATCCGGGTCGTCGGATAAATGTACGACTCGTGCTGAAAAAATCAACTTTTTGCAACTCGTTACATAAATAACTATTATATAAATCATTTTGGTATCATAATGGCCAATTTTTCCGAACTGGTTCATTATGCAACTGAAATAAGCTGCATAATGAAAAAAAATGTATAATGTTCATAATGCAAATCATTTGAGTTGCATTATGAACATTTTGCAACTCAATTGAATTACATTATGAAAAAATAATTGCATAAAATGTTGTATGGAACTCGTTTTTTTTTCAGCACTCTTCGTATTTAAATGTACGACTCGTGCTGAAAAAATCAACTTTTTGCAACTCGTTGCAATAACTATTATATTGGAGTGATGTGTGGTGATGTGAAACCTGCTTTGAAATGATATACTTTCGCTTGTAATAACTATTCATGAAAAAGCATATTTCAGTTGGTTAGTGTACAAGTACATCTTTTCAATGTATTTTTCATGCATTACATAAAAAAACTCATAATATGACCAAGTACTAGAATATTAGTGCAGTTTAATGGTAGCTGACTTATCTGCATGTCACGTGTTGCAAGTTACCCCACAGATAGGGTAACTTGCAACGAGCATGTATTTCGCACCTCCGGATGAGGTGGCAACATATTTCGGTAAATCAAGTGCTGCATAGTATTCTACTCGTGGTAATTAGTGTACACGATGCTTTACAGTATGTTTCAAATGTTTAGATTGTCCATGATATACCGCGTTTAGTTCATCATTGGACTGCGCACTGAGTCTTCATAAGTGCGAAAACGTAAATAGAACTGCGCGATTGCATTTTTCGATATATGCTGAATAAGTGCTCTGAAGACACCAAGTCGATTGGATGCAGTCGCGCACTTTTATTTGCATTTTCGCACTTGTGAAAACTAGTGCGATAGTCCAGTGTTGAACTTAATGCGCTATATTGCTTCAAATGCAAAAAGTGTTGCAAGTTATACCCCATTTGACGGTAGGACGAAAAAAACTGTACATTTAATTAAATAAAGTGCAGCAAATGAATCTTATTTTAGGTATTTTTTGTACTCGGGTCTCACATCATCAAACTCCACCACAAGGGCCGCAGAATGATGACGTCATCGTTGGTTGTTTTGCATCTCTCCCGCAACCCGCTCTCTTCTCTTTTCGGACACTCTGAAAATTACACAACCAAAGCTTTCGTAATCTCGATCTCTCATATTATGATAATTTTCATTCTAGATTTCAAACATGCTCCAAAAATAAAATAAATAATGATATTCCACCTATAGGCGAACGCAAGCTGTAAAATTTCATATCAACGAAGCGAGCATACCATTGAGCATACCAGTAGGTAGGTATAAATGACTGCGTGGAATGTTTCGAGCGTGTACCTACCCAGCAAACAAGAGAGGAGAGAGAGAAACGTCAAAAGCGAAAATGTTACCCGTCGTGTTCGTATAAATGTTGCCTCTGGGAAATCAGATTCGCAGTAAACAAATGCGAATAATTCCGGAAAATCGTCGCGAATTTAGTTGAAATTATCTTTATCTGATAGTGCTCCGGAAGCTGTATGTGGAGTGCAACCGTGCAAGTGAAAATTCAATCGATTTAGTGTGGAAAACGTGCGAGTAAAAAAGTTCCCGTCGAACCAAACACCCAACAGCAGCCAAGATGGCGATGTCAAAGACGACCAACACGTACAATCGTCAGAACTGGGAAGATTCCGTAAGTTTTGATCATTTTTGCGCAATTACGAGTTCGGTTATAACCCGTTGAAATTTTTTTACAGGAATTCCCCGTTCTTTGCCAAACGTGCCTGGGCGACAATCCGTACGTTCGAATGGTAAGTGTAAATTGTAATTTAATTAATCGAACGTGAGCCTGAACTGCGTTGCTTCCACCGATTCAAAACTGACATCATTTCTATTTTTCCAGATCAAGGAACGCTACGGAAAGGAGTGCAAAATCTGCACCCGGCCGTTCACAATCTTTCGGTGGTGTCCGGGGGCGCGTATGCGTTTCAAGAAGACGGAAATCTGCCAAACCTGCAGTAAGCTGAAGAACGTCTGCCAGACGTGCCTGCTGGATCTGGAGTATGGGCTTCCGACGCAGGTTCGCGACGCGGCGCTAAAGATTCAGGATAAGATTCCCGAGAGCGATGTGAACAAGGAGTACTACATTCAGACGATCGAGGCCCAGCTGAAGGCGGGAGGAGACAATACTGTGGCGGCTGGGACCGTGGGGAAATCGCTGGCCGCCAGCGATATGTTGGCCAAGTTGGCCCGGACAGCGCCGTACTACAAACGGAACCTGCCTCATATTTGTTCGTTCTGGGTGAAGGGAGAGTGCAAGAGAGGCGAAGAGTGTCCCTACCGGCATGACAAACCCGTGGAACCGGATGATCCGCTGTCGGAGCAAAACATCCGGGATCGTTACTACGGACGGAACGATCCGGTTGCTGATAAGTTGATGAAGCGGGCTGCATCAATTCCGACGCTGGAACCACCGGAAGACAAAACAATTACGACCCTCTACGTAGGAAATCTCGGTGAACACCTCACCGAAGTCGACATCCGTGACAACTTCTACCATTACGGAGAAATTCGATCCGTGTCGTTGGTTCCCCGGCAGCAGTGTGCTTTTGTGCAGTATACGAAGCGCGCGGCCGCGGAACTCGCCGCCGAAAAGACCTTCAACAAGTTGGTCCTCGGTGGCAAGAAGCTCACCATCAAGTGGGCCCACTCTCAGGCCAAATCCACGGCATACGCCCAAAGTTCCGTTCCTCGCACCAATCGGATATTCGACCCGGTTCCTGGACTGCCCGGTCAGCTCCCGATGCCTCCCAACCCGAACGACTATTTCAATCTTCAAGCATCGGAAATGGCCGTCCTTCCAGCCGGTATGAAAATCCATCAGTTGCCGCCGGGTCTCATTCCTGGTGCTCCGAGCATGTACCAGGCGCAACCGTCCGGATCGGGAACGACGGGACCGGCGGCGGCAGCAGCTGCCGTGGCCGCGGCTCACTCGCAACAGCAGCAAGTCATGGTACCGTCGACGTTACCCAATCCGGGCCAGATGCACTACCCCAGTCAGGATCCGGCGCGGTTAGGGGCGTTGAAAAAGTGAGGTGAGTGGGGTGGTGTGATTGAAGAGGATTGAGTGGGAGCAGTATGATATATCAATAAAAGAGTTAAAGATACTGAAACCATGCTGCACGTTCATTAAAAAGAAATTTCCTACGAATTAGGTATTAAAATATTCAACAGAATTCGAAATTTTTGAATCGCTGTTTGGTATATATAACACTAGGGCGAGATGGCAAGTAATTGTGCAGCTTTCAATAGGTGGAATCAAAAAAATATTAAAGTCCCTATTCAATATTTTACCACCTGATCTTGGTGTTGGAGTAGCAACCACATTGCTACAACATGCACAACGACACTGGAGAAACTGCTATTGTTGGATCAAAGCAATCAAAGGATATACACATCAATCGATAAATGCCCTAAACACGAATTAACCATCGCAGCCGCCTTTGCTCGACTATATAAGCAAAGCAATCTGCACCGGTTGAAACTACCCTCGGCCCAATTATCATCATTGCGGTCTATTGCCCGAAGCAAGCAAACGTCAACGATGGACCAGCAGCGGCCCTGAAGGAAGATATCGGCAAGCTAACTCGGTGCGGGGTAAGTTTGTCATCGCCGGTGGCCTGAATGCGAGAAGCCTGGAGGAACTCGCAACGGAACCAAAACGGCAACATCCTTGCCCTGCAGCTCACCAACATCCACCAGCCGGTTACCCAAAACGATCTCAGCTCGGACCACCCCCGGTGGTGGCCGAAGTTGAACCAACGGTAAATCGGCACTCGATCTCTCGGCGCAACTACCACCATGCCAACTGGAAGCGCTTCCAGCAGTGCGTTGACGAACACGTCGATTTTGAAGGTCCCCTGGTCACGCCTGAAGACATCGATCTACAGCTACGAAGCATCGAAGAGGCCCTCTCTCAGACAAGAGGAAAGCACATCCCAAGTATCATTTTGATTACCATAAAAAAAAAATCTTCTATTTTGGTTTTATGATGGTTCTAATGGCTTCTTCTAGTCTATTTGACTTAAAATGTTACTTGGGATACCACTGGCCCAAGCAATACCCTTACTATTGATAGACTCACCAAAGCCACCAAAATTATGACCTGCTTACGTAACACCGCTCACAGGCACCGTACTGGTCTGTCTGCCTTGAAAACTCATGTCAATCGCTTGACAAAAATCATCCCAGCCAGAATAGAGAACCTCAAAAATAACGTTTTCTCAAATAAGATTCGCTCTCTCCCAGACTATGCAAAGCCATTCTGCAAGATGACCAAAGTTTTGAAAACTAAGCCCATGTCCATTCCGACATTGGTTTCGCTAGACAACAATGGCTCGACGAATCGCTTGATAACTCCTGCAGAGAAGGCTGATGAGATAGGTGGGCACTTCGTCAGCTCTCACAATATCGGAGCATATATATATGTAGCTAGTCCGCATGAAGAAGCTGTAAATAATCATGCAAATACGCTACTTCATAAAGGAGTTGGAGATCACCGCTGACGAACTAGCGACCTATACCAAAACTTCCATCAAGAACATGAAGGCCCCAGGTTTCGATAACATCTTAAACTAGGAGCTGAAGCAGCTGAGCTTCCAGTTCTACATTCATCTTGCGCTGATTTTCAATCAGTGTCTTCGACCACTGTCATACCAATCCGATGGATGCTTCCTCTCCTTAAAGTTAGCGTTTATGGTCTCGAAGGTCATAGCTATAGCGACATCCAAGGCAGACTACTTTCCCGGATCGAAAGCGAGACACAAGAAAATCCCATCTATCAACGGCTCGCTAATTTAAAGGGGGACATGACATGACATGACATCATCGAGCATCAATCAAGTTCGAAATCATCAGTGCACGCAGTTCAGGCAAATAAAGGGAAGCTCAGGTCAACAGCAGTCTTTGAAGCCGGAAGGTAAAATTCCTCGTACAACTTGCTGGCAATGATGCCAAATGCACTATGTTTGGGATTGTCCTTTCTTGGATCAGTGCAACAATCGTGTTGGCTACAAGGACGACTATTTTAGCTGCATACCCAAGTCAGTTCAAGCCTAGGGACAAATCACCTGGGACGAAGGCAATCAATCACCAAATCTGTGAATTCCAATTGAAGTTCAAGGACGTTTTCAACTAGGAAAGTAGAACCATATCGGCAGGGCTTCTATTTTGGGCACATTTCTGCTATAACTAAGTCAAATTTAAACCAATTACCACAATTTTTGAAATGAGATAGGATACGGGAACTTACATATTTTCTCTTCGCGGTTTTTTTTGTAACTTGTTGAGCTCAGAGTTGGCCTCAAATCCTTCTCAACCAAGCTGAGTTACAGGGGATACTCAAAATAACTGGGACAGGTAAAATTTTCACTTTTCAAAAAATGTTCATCTTGCTGTAACTTTTCGAAAACGGCATCAAATATTCTCAAATTTTTACTGTAAGTTCATCAACTGGTTATGTATCAGTGGTCAAATTTTGGAAAAGATCGAGCTATTCTACACGAACTTATAAAGGTTCTAGAAAAAGGTATAATTATACGATAGCCAACTTTGAGCTGTTATATCTCCGGATTCAATGAACCGAATGGAATGAAATTTTGATCATTTATGACTTATATAATGAGCTATCAAAAACTTTTGACTAAACTTAAAATTCTTTACACGAAAGAAAATTATAACGAATAGATTATTTTTCTAATATAACACTAATTTATCCAAAACTTCATCATCGTTTTAAAATTCGAGATAGTAATTATAGTTCATTTAAATTCCCTCTAATTGACTTGAATATATTTATGTTGCAAAGGAAAGTTACCAAATAGCCGGCATTCAATTGAAAAAGTAATGGAATGCACATGAAAAATAGATAAATTTACTGAAAAATCATAGAATAAATGAAATCGCTATATCTTTTTTTCTTATTAATAATTTCAAATTAAGTCAACTGTTTTTCAAAGTTCATTATATTAGTCGGAAATAATTAAAATTTCATTGCATTCGGTTCATTGAATCCGGAGATATAACAGCTCAAAGTTGGCTATTTGATGATTGTACCTTTTTCTAGAATCTTTATGACTTTGTGTAGAATGACCCGATCTTTTCCAAATTTTGTCCACTGATCAGGCTTGGCATTGGTCATGAACTTCACAAGCATGCTACGGTTTGATTCGAATGATGCGTCGCTATTGAACGCGAAGTAAGCAACCGCAGATCACATAGGCAAAGTAAATATTCACGAGTTTGAAACCATGGGCAACCGTCATGATCTGTTTTATTACTTGACTTTCAATCAGACTGACCATCGGCCTTTCGACCGTCGTTGAAGAAGGCTCTAGAGGCAGTACCTTCCTGATTTGTTGAATTAAAATGGACTTATTCAAAGGTTTGTTCCTCGATATTTTTAACTAGCCAGTCTGCACATTTACACAAGTTATCTTGCTCTTTCCGATGAAGGACGAGTTTGGATGATTTCTCACTCCAGGGTTTACAAAATGTTTCCTGTGTTTTATATTTCATTAGCAGGATATGATAATCCAACTCACGAAGAGCCTAGTTGTACACAGATCCAGCTGGTACCGCCGACTCGGGATCTCCTAACAAGTTATCGTAGATGTCCTGAATGCATTCCTTGGATATCGTAAGAGGAGGGTGCGTTGAGTACCTCCGATACCATACGCTCTCTAGAGTTTCAGCGATGACCTAATAGTTTTGCATTCTTCACACCTGCACTGGTTCTGCGTTTTTCCAAACGATACCGTGCAATTAAAAGAATACTTTTACCGGATTCGAAATCAATAAATCCCTTGACGTTTCAATCAAATCTTGAATCAAATACAATGAATACAATCATGCACCAATTAAACAACGTTTCACCGATCTCGTCCTTTGACACCATTGTTGTGATAAATTTTACTTAGAATAATACCGGATAACAAACGCGAGACTATAAATTACAATCATAAAACTTACTAGTCCCATAATGGGATATGCTTATTACCGGGGCCGGGATCCGATCATCATTTTTTCAACACTATTTGAAGTGGAAGTTCTGGTAAAATATCATTTACTTTGCGACAATTAATTGAAAATGCACCCCCGTTTGGTTGTTTGATTGCTTCAGCATAGCTAATTAAAATTACTGTCCAAATAGGAAATGCAGATGGAGAAGGTGTCTCATATCGAAAAATGACCTGTGGTTTCGATTATTTGGGCTTAAGCCCGCTGAGCGGGTATCCAAACAAAGCGTAGCTCTCCCAAACAAAGCCCAACAAACGAAAATTCATCTATACTGGATTGTAAGCATACTGTGGCAACCCCTCACGACCATCAGTTCACTGTCAGTGAAGGTCATTGTTCCAAAAAAGTTCAGTCGTTTTCTCTATGGTAACTGAACGTCGTCGTCCAATGCATGTTCGCTACACAACAAGCTCTCGCGCAACGTACTTGATGAGTTTATGAGCCTATTGCGATTGCACGATACTGAAGACGCCAAACTGTCATTCGTTATTTGAATATGACCACTAACGGTGATCAATCCCAAGCCTGCCACTGATACACAACTAGTTGATGAACTTACAGTAAAAATGAGAATATTTGATGCTCTTTTCGAAAAGTTACAGCGAGTTGAACATATTTTGAAAAGTGAAAATTTTACCTGTCCCAGTTATTTTGAGTATCCCCTGCCCAAATTTCAGGCAATTTATGGCTTACACAAGCCCCCTATGACGAAGAGAACTAACCTGCCGATAATACCCTTAGCCACCCTAGTATCTAGCAGTGTACAAAATTTTAAATCAATTGTTTTTTTTTAATTGACTGAGTTATAACGAAAAACTGTTCAAAATATCAGCCACTGCCCAAGTGACTCGACACCCTATTCACTGGGGCATTGTAATAAAATTAAGGCGAAGAGGTGAAGCTTTTCCAGAAACCGGATGCCGGATTTCCTGTTCCAAGCGACCAGCTTTTTTCAAAACCATTCCATTAGTCGATGCCAAACTCACAAGGTTGCAAACGTTGGGCATCATTGAATCGGTCGACTTTTCCGAGTGGACAACCAAATGGCCGAGTTCGCGTCTGCGCGGATTACTCAACGGGCCTCACGCCGAACCGTGGGCATTATCAAACTTTCCGATGCGTACCTGCAGCTTGAAGTAGATGACAAATCCAAGAAGCTCCTTACCATCAATACACATCGTGGACTGTCCCGGTTCAATCGTCTCGCTCCAGGGGTAGAATCAGCGCCGGAGGCATTCCAACGCCTTGTCGACGGAATGATTGCGGATATTCCTGGCGTAGGTACGCACATTCATCGACGATGCTATCGTATTCAGCAAGGGTATGAAGTTACACGCAGCATCACTCAATCTGCTTTTCAAGCGCCTCACGGAGTACGGTTTGCACATTGAAGCGCTTCAAGGGCGCTCGAACCTTCGTAACGAAACTATAGACAACCTGAGGAGGAGGCACATACATTAATTTATGCGGTATTGCAGAGATTCCACCTGTTTAGACTCCTGCGCGAAAATTAGTTGCGTGGATTTTTCTTGCGTGGGCCCACAGATATAAAACCAGACCGCGTCCTGGTGAATATTTTACGCTGTGTTGTTGGGTACACATTTGGTGATAGTTTTGCATTGTAAACAAACATTTATAACGCACCTACGCTGCAAATGAGCCTAATCATTTATTGCCTGTTGTGAAGATTTATAGATTCCGACGCAAGGTTTTTCGTTGAAATTTAATGTTCGTGTTGCTTATTTTGGATCGTGTTATTATCGTCGCACCACCAAATCGAAGTCATCGCTAGAAGCACATGCAAAGTTGCAGCTGCGAAGTAAATTTGAATCTATTTTTTCAGTTGCGCGTCACTAAGCTAATTAAGAGCAACAATATGCACTAATCCAAATTGAGTTGCGACATTTCTAAGTAGGTTAAAAATCAATTTTCGCACGTTCGGTCACTTCGTATTTCGACCAAAAGCATAATATACAATTTCTTCTAAGTGCAGTGACCTTGATTCACATGTAACAGAAGGCGAAATGCCAGAGTGTCTTCAAAGATATATATCGTACAATTTCTGTGGTTAATAAAACTTTCATCTACTGAACCACCTATCAATCGCCATGTTTAAGTTTACGTGTCATTGATCTTGCCTACGACGTGCCGCTGCCACCCGACGTTGAAACCGTTGAAACGTTGAAACGAACGAAGCAGATAGGGTTAGCCCAATGTTCTAAATTTCACCAGGTTAGGCCCATCGGGCAAAGTGGTGTTTGTGATATGATAATTTTGAAGTAGTAGTCGTGTCATGTCAACTTCGGCAAGCCGAAATCGCACGAAGTTGCCGAAGGTGACGTCACGTTCCAGAAGCTGCGAACAAATTTTCTGGCGAACGTGACGTCGCGATCAGCTGATCGGTTTGTTTACATATTTTTGTCGACAAATACAGGCAAACATATATACGTTCACCCGGACCTGTGAATAATTGACATCGGGGTTAGCCGTACCGCTTCAACATGGATAACTGTTATGCATGCATAGCAGAAATTCGTGTCGAGGATATTGTCGTATCCTGTGGAGGTTTCTGCCAACGTCGTCACTGCTTCCACGCAAAATGTGTAGGATTAACATACGACGAAGGCTCTGCGTGTTTGCACAGTAACATCTGCTTGATGTGGGATTCCTGCGACAATTCGATTCAAAACGGCCGTTTCAGCAAGCCTTCACCTGTGTTGGAAACGAGCGATTGGGCAACGAAGGAAGAAGTGCATAGTTTGAAGCTGGAGGTTCAACGTATGAGCGAAGCACTGTCTACATTGGCACCGAACTCTACTACATGCATCCGAACATCAAATGATTCCTCGAGTAACCGGCTCGCTGCACATTCAGCACCTGTACTTACACCGCCGCTTACTTCAACACAGATCGACGATCAATCCCCGGATGATAGGAACAACTCGCATCTGCAATTGTTCATCTCCAACATTGCAAATGACGTCACCGAAGATGAAATTAAAATGATGGTGTGCGAGACAATAGGAGCAGAAGATGTGTTGACTGTCAAACGATTGGTTTCTCCGTGGAAGCAATTTTCAACATACGATTATGTGTCTTTCAAAGTCGTCGTGAACGCAGTATACCGTAGCTCTGCCTTATTTGCTTCCAAATGGCCATCCGGTGTGCGATGCCGAGAGTTCAAAGATCAATCCAGTCCCGTATGGCGACCTTCATTCCGAGCAGCTCATATTTCATTTTAATTTGTAATCGCTTAAATTGCAGTTTTCTTTACTTTCGTGCATTTGTGTTATTGTTGAAAATTAATAATTGTGCCTAATTAAAAGTTTTTGTTAAATTAGATTTTAATTTTAAATAGTCTGTGCGATCACGGTGTGCCAAAAACCGTTATTAACAAATAAAAATGTCCACCAATTAGGCACCCGTCATTTGAAAGATATACTATCCTAGTATGTACTCTGAAAATTTGAAAATCTTTCATCGAGGGAAATTGAAGTTTTTGTCATTTGAGCATATTGCGTTATTCCTATAGGATTTTCTTATATGAGTAAATATGCACATATCGTAGTTCTACGGCCATTTATAATTTCAACCCAAATAAACATTAGTTTTTCAAATACTATCCAACTTGTATAATATTTAGGCAAAGTTTCTGCAAATTTGACAACATTTTGTTAAATTCTTTCCTTTGAGATTCCTCTCAAGTTACAGTTATTTGAATAATTTACTCTATTTCCCTAAATTTTACTTATAATCGCTATAATCCAATTATTTCCATGCGACTATCAAACCCGTATATGTCATCAGAGCAAAAATGTTATCCTTTTCAGAAATTAGTATTTAATATGCGTGATTTTTGATTCAATTTGTGATAAGTTGCAGCCATTCTATTGATGGGTTTGATAATCACAATGGTATGGGAGCTTAAGACGTTTGTAAAATAAATTTAAAGAGTGTATCTTTCGAGTATCTTCTTACGAGCTGGATCTGAGCTATGCAACGACTGAAATTTCATCGATGATAAGAAATCCTTGCGTACGTTTATATACGTGCGATTTTATGTATAAACAAGTGATTTTTTATAAAGTCTAATAGATTTATTATGTGTTATTAAATTATACTTGAAATGCTATGTAAATGCACGGCTTCTAATGATCGGAAGTTTTAAAGAAGTATTGTATTCCGTTTACTGAACAAAAAGATAAGTTTGAATTAGATACGACAAGAAGCACAATAGAAAATCATTTTGAAGTATAGGAAAATTAATATAAATTTATAATTTTAATATAAGTTTATGCAATTTTCAACCTAAATGTCAAACACAGGATTATATGTATTGTTCCGTATGTATTAGTCTGGGACACGGTTATATGGGAAAAAATGGTAAAACTCTCGTTCCTGTATACTTTTTGAGTGCCATTTTGCCCTCATATCAACTGTGCAAAATTTCGGCTCAATCAAAGAAACTATATTTTAGCGCCCTTCTTTTAGTATGAACATACTATTTAGTATGAGAAGAATTTACTTCTTCAAAGAAAATCGCCACTTGATCCCTAAAAATTAATGATGTGATCTCTGAAGAAAACTTCACGAGAATTCAGACCAACGAAAACCGCAAAGCGATGTAATGTTCGTTAAAAAAAAACATAAAGCCTTTTCCGATCAATAAAATGACGATATATTATTATTTATTGTTAATCCTTACATGTTAAACGGCGTTGCCATGCTATTCGGTTTTCAGCCAATATATTTTTCCACATGCCTTAGTTCGATTTGCGGTGTTCAGAGGGTTGATTCCTCGTCAAATTTCCTACAAAAATCATTCATCAATCTAATTTTTAGGCATTAAGGGGCCACCTTTGGTGATTTTTCCCATAGTAAATTGAATGAAAACTTAAAACGGCTGGCGCTAAAATATAGTTTCTCCGATCGTGCTGAAATTTTGCACAGTTTATATGGGGCCAAAATGGAACTCAAAAAGTGTGCAGGAGTGAAATGTCTATTTCTACCCATGCTAATATATATTGTTGTTGTTACAATTTCAAACATCTCATGGCAGTTGTTAAAGGGTGTAAATATGATAATCTCATAATCTCACTTAATTTTTGATAAATTGGAGTTGATACCCAATACCATAAGCTATAACTCCAATTATCTGATTGATTTTTTTTTTTTAAAGATCGTTAAAGACACATTTTTACTCTTTTATGTTAGACTAGAAAATATTTTAAACATGTGGTAGATATTCTTCCTAACACTTTTTCAAATTATTTTATAAATGTCTTAAACTCTTAAGCCAGCGTGACTATCAAATCCAGCAATATAATGGTTTAAAATTTATCGCATATATGCCCAACAATCACGTATATTCAATACAAATTGCTTAAAAAAATGTTTTGATGACGTATACGGGTTTGAAACTTATATGTAAGTAACTGAATTATTGGTAACATATAAGGGAAATATGTTGGGATATCAGAGTAAACTATTCAAATTACTGTAACTTGTGATTCCTCTAACAAAATGTTCTCAAATTTGCAGAAACTATGCTATCCATACATGTTGATAAGTATTTGAAAAACTAATGTACATATATTTGTTGAAATCATTAATTGCCGTATAACCACGATATGTGCATATTTACTCATATATGAAAGTTCTATAGAAATAACGCAATATGCTCAAATGGCAAAAACTTCTATTTCCCTCGATGAAAGATTTTCAAATTTTCAGAATAGATACTAGGATAGTATATCTTTCGAATGACGGGTGCCAAATTGGTGGACATTTTTATTTGATAATAACGGTTTTTGGCACACCGTGCGATGTAATCGAAGACGAAATAAAGAAATACATTGGTTTCAGTAACGAAAGTCCATCAATTCGGACATAAGCAAATGGGGGAAATCAATTCATTCATGAGGCGACAACAAATCAGGGCAAATTGGGGTAAAATAGACAGCTATTAGTACTCTCTCGTGAATGATTCTAAACCTTATCGATAAACCGTATTTGTGTATATAAAAATGATGTAGGACTTCATGTATTGCAACCAGTTCAAGAACCATTACAAAACAATAGAAAAAATGTTATCATCCAGCAGTGTTAGGGGCATGTAGGGCAAAATAGAGAAAATATCTTTCATTTCTGCGCATGATAGCTGTTAGCTTCCTATTGCAACTGAAACTAATTTCAACGTTCCATTACAGCATCTGTTTCGTATTTCGTTTTCGTTTTTGCGGCGGTGCTACACCGCTTCGTGCTATACTTTCCACCACCAAAACGAACATTTACGGCGCAGTTGCATTGGTGTACAATGAATAAAAACCAAAATATTTACAATTTTGCAAACGCTGATTGGTTGACGCGGTGTACACCTGCTACACTCCCGAGATTTTCTGAGTGCTGCACTATCTTGAGCGGTGCAGAAAAAGTGCTACACCGGTGCAGCACGAAAATCAAAAACGAACACTTTCGGTGCAAAAGTGCTGCACCGGTGTACTGCCGGTGGACGCATAAATGTCCCATGTGCAAAAACAGACAATCGAGAAAATCGCGTCCAAAGTTCGAAAAAAGTAAATTGTCTCAACTATGAAGTATAAGTGCTGAATCGTGTTCTAACATCAATCAATTTTTAATTTGAACACTATTTTTTATTTTAGAGCGATTTTATAGTTCCATAGGATTTCTTATGAAACGTGACGCTTATGCGTCCACTTTTAAGAATGTTACAAATCGGCCATGCATTTTTTCAACAATTTTCGGAACAAACTACCTATTTTTATTTCCCCATATGATAGTACCGTACGATACATGGTCATGGGCTGCAAAATCTCAATACTGCCAAAAATGCACATGGGACAATTATGCTTCCACCGGCAGTGTAGCACCACCGCAAAAACGAAAACGACATTATAAATACATTTTAAATCTCATTTTTCTTTGATAATAGGGCAAATTGGACAACTACTGAAGATGATTCTGGTGATAACAGATCTAGCGCTTTTTGTTTATGCAAAAAAAAAAGAAATTCAAATTAGTAACATTAAAAACCTATTCATAATCATGTAAAATTCACAATTTCCAGCAGTTGTTGGGGCATATGGGGCAATATAAGCATTGAAAAGGATCTTTCATATATGTTTATGATTTCTATTAACCTCTAATTACACCCACCTGCAGCTATTTTCAATGATCTACAGTCGTGTTAGTTGTTTGAAAGTACATTTTGATTCTATGTTTGTATGAAAAAAGGACAAAATGGGGCAAAATGGACCACTTCCCGTGCCGTGCGGTGAATGAATTTAGCACCAATCGATTTCTCGTACTTTTTTACGTCAGAAATGGTCAACTTCACGTACCGAAAGCAGCGGCGTTAAAAGATCCGTTTTTGGGGTCGATTTTTCCCACTGTGCCCTGGTTGAGGTTTCAAGTCGATTAAGCAGATCCAGTGGATGGTGTCTGTTTCTTCGTTTAGTATTCGTACCATACAATCAATGCTCAGGCCAAGCAAACGTGGAACCGGAAGCATCCAGGGACAGTAAGAAACAAAACGGCGCTTTCAATAAGAAGCACGGTGCAGTCTAGAGGAGTTTCCAGCACGGCGATTTCGTATGTATAGGGTGGGGCGGAGCAAGATGGGTCACCTAAGGATGGATCACCATAACTTTGTAAATACAAATCGTATTGGTCTGTATTCGTCCGCTACTCTTTAATACACTAGTTAGCTATGCTAAAAGTCGATAAAAAGTTTATTAAATACAAAATATGATGTTAAACGAGCAGTTTTTAAAAGTAATCGATTTTGCGCCGTGAAAAAAGTGCGGGGCAAGATGGGTCACCTTTTAAGTAATTCACATTTTCTCAACGTAAAACGTCAAAATATAAGATTTGTTCCGCATTCATATATGCCCCATATCCATACTGAGTAAACAAGAGTTACTAGTAAACATTATATGTATTTATTTGGAATAGATATAATATGTTATAATTTTGAGCGCTCATTCCGCTTGATTGAAGTCATTTATGAGATAGTCTTGTAATAAATAATAATTAATAATTAAAAGATTCTTTTGAATGCTATCAAACTCACAACTATGAATATTTAAAATGATTGTTATGCCACAAAAGTCCAGTTCATTGGACGCAGTGGCTTAATTTCCCCAACAGAGGAGGAATAAATGATCGTTAAAAGCGTGGTCGATGGAAATTTCGCCAGTGTTTCGTCTGTTTGTATGTGCCGTAATTCAGAAAATTGGAAACTTTATTTACAACTAGCTGTCCCGGCAAACTTTGTCTTGCCAAGCTGAGGGCATTTGACAGCGGTAACGGTAAGCTGCTCATAACAGCACCGCACTCTAGATTGGTTTCATTCGGTTCGTGTTGATTTTCATCCCAGCTCGTGAAAAATCAGTAATTTATTACTTTTCTTACATTTTAGTTCATTTTCCTAACTTTTTTTTACATATAAACACAGCCACAATGAATACGAATCTAACCATGCAAGAGTCATCCTGATTGGTTTAGTCGTTCGTGAGTTTTGTTGCCTCAAAGAGACTTCAAATTCATTTATATATATATATATATATATATATGTGTTCCTGGTGGGGGCTGGCTCACCAACACTTCCGGTCCGCTTTAGTGCTTTATGCATCATTGTGGCCAGGTGTTGTTCTAGTTTTTCCAACTGTATTGTAAAGCATGAGCGGTGATCCTTGGCATTCTTGTGTAAATTGGGGTACTCGGAATGTTGATCGATCACCGATTATTGCTGGCAGATGCAGTGGAAAGTTTGTTTTAATACGTATCAATCGTCTCTGACAAACGAGAAAAACTGACCTCACTGATTACCTGTCTCTGAGCCAAATTTGGTATAGAGTCTTCAGTCTCCGATTAATCGCTTCATGTTTGATGGAGGCTTTTAATCCAATGGGTTACATAGCCGCTATCCGAATGAAGAGAGCAATGTTCCGCGTAATATATCACAAATCAAAAGAGGTGCGGTATATTACGTGGAACGGATATACTGAATTGGGTACCAGACCAAGTCCCTGCTGGGTGGCACGAAATAGGTGAGCCATAGACAATAGAATCGTCAATGTCGTAGGGCATAGTATGTGACTATTGTCGAAACCAAAAAAACTTTTAATGCCCAACCAAATCATTAGCAATATCAATCTGCTTCAAACGCGTTCCAGTGATAGGGTTAAGATTAGGATCAATTATTACAATACAATATCACGTTTCAATATGTGTTTAGTAGTTTTAGAGGTAACAGCCTAATAAGGAATTTTTTGCAGGTTCATAACTTGCACTCAACGAGATGAATGTTATATTGCCTCACAACTGTAAGCAACATTATTACTCATTAATAAAAGGTTGTATCATCAATATGGACATAGACTTGCTGAACGAAACATTTGACCAATTAACATCTTTCAGGTATAAAATAGGTAGTAGGGCAAAACTTTTATTTTTAAAAGTAGTTATCTATGTTCATGATAGAAGAGTAGCGTAAAGTGATACCACCCGTTACAGATCCAGAAACGTTTCACACTGAAAGAAGGTTGGAATGACAGTGTGAATAGAAGATCCGAACTGCTAGGTGTAGGAAGAAGTATGTTTATTAGTATGGGACAAACATCAAATTCTCGCTCCAGTCGACTTTTTTGATTCCATTTAGGTCCCATATGAACTGTGCAAAATTTCAGCGCAATCGGTGAAACTATAATTTAGCGCAAGCAATTCAAAGTTTTCATAGGATTTACTATGGGAAAAGTTGCACTTTCAAACAAAAAATCCCAGAGGTCGCCCTTTGTCTCCTTAATTCAAATCGATCAATGCTTCTTGTAGAAAAATCATTTATAAAACTTTCCTTCGAAGACCGCAAACCGATTGGATGCTTGTGGAAAAAGTTATTGAATTATTACCAATTAGTAATCTAACGAACGGCTCTTTGTTTTGTTTTATCAGCAGCACTGTAGCTGCTGCCTTGGTTGCTGCTGTTTCTGGGGGTGGTGATGCCTCCCGCCACCCCATGCAACAACGGCAGCAGCAGTGCTGCTGATAAAACAAAACAAAAAGCCGTTCGTTGGATCACTAATCGGTAATAAATCAATAACATTTTTCACAAGCATCCAATCGGTTTGCGGTCTTCGAAGGAAAGTTTTATAAATGATTTTTCTACAAGAAGCATTGATCGATTTGAATTAAGGAGACAAAGGGCGACCTCTGGGATTTTTTGTTTGAAAGTGCAACTTTTCCCATAGTAAATCCTATGAAAACTTTGAATTGCTTGCGCTAAATTATAGTTTCACCGATTGCGCTGAAATTTTGCACAGTTCATATGGGACCTAAACGGAATCAAAAAAGTCGACTGGAGCGAGGATTTATTTTTTCCATACAAGCGTGTCCCATACTAATGTTTATTTCCCCTCCCCTTCCCCAACACTCTGTAGAATTTTGATACAACTTCACGTAACTGTTTACTCCCTAGCCAAGATTACAGGGTTTGACGGTATTTAAGTGAAGGAAGTTAATTATAATTCTTGTAATGAAAATATCACCTTTAACACTTTAATGCGCCTCCAGCGGTTCATTGCGAACCGGCTGCTACAGATGGAGTATAGCTGATTTATCAGAAATGCTCGATAAACAGGAGGAACCTGCTAGGGCTTAGTAGTTTCTATACTCAGAAAACAGTTCCAGTCGGTTGAGTCGGGAAGGGTTGCGAGAGTCGTTGTGAATCATAATGAAAACATTTGTGCTTTGTGACGAATCTTGGGATCTTTCTGGAGTCAGCAGACTTGGAATATTGTTGTCTGGGCTTTCCACTATTTGGTTAATTTTAACAATCAATATGCAACAAATAGTAGTATCTCGTGTATTCAAATTGCTCATTCACAGTGCTGACATTGTATTTACTTGTGATTAATATTAATTTTAATTTTCAATATCAGTATTTTCATATGTGATAGTTGTTTTGTGAGTAAACCCTAATATGTTTTGAATGTCTAATGCTTAATAATGTTTTCTTGCCATATCAATTTAAAATAACTAAGAAACCGAAACCAATAGTGTGAAAGTTCAGCATTTAATAGTGCTTGCTTATAGATTCGAAGCCAACGGGTGATCAAGATTCAAAACTTAAGACGCATACTTGACGAAATCGACAAAAACTGACCACTTCGTCCTATATATATATATGTTTATACTAATATAAGTGGGCCGCGGAGCTGTGCGGCCCAGTATTTCCTTTTATTTTTTAATTCCAGAAAACGCCATAGTTCTGAAGATACACCCACGAAGTTCCCAAACACAAACGGAAATTGTCCGGAGCAATCAAAATAAGTAAAACTTTTATAAACAGGCACGCAACTCTTTCTACTACTAGGCAAATAGAATATTTATGTGTTTGCTTATTCATCACATTCGTGGCGGTGCGGAACATTTTATAATATAGGTACCGTACTTAACATTTCTTCAATTCACCTTTAAACAACTGATCATTAAATTTTGTATAAAAACTTGCATCTCAATTATTTTCATCATATTAGTTTCTTTTATTTCAGAATTTTTAAAGCATTATGGTAGAAAGAGTTGGTGTCATGATTCATGCAAAACTTGAAACTGAAAACTCCTTATTTCCCCCTATGGGTTATAGGGAGGAGCGGGACATTCGAGCCTACTCATCAGTGGAAAGGACTTGCTATGCTAATCGGTTTAGCATAGGGCAGATACAAGTCTACTGGTAGACGTATCGCCCAGCGATTCAACGCAGATTGGCCACGGCCCGGGGGTGCGTTGATTATAACAGAATATATACACTACCCGCCATAAATATGGAATCGCATCGCCTAGTATTGCAACACCCCAGTTGAATATTGCAGCACCCCCAGAAAGTTTGGCATCACCTAAAGACTTCATCACTTTCTGAACTGTATCTCAAAAACCGTATCCCCTGCATAGTTTAGACCTTCAGCAAAGTTGATCAGAGGACCTATGGCTATCAAGTGGTGGTAAGTTTAGTGCGTAATTCCGCCGCTAGGTGGCGCCAGTGTGCATTTAAAACGAAGTACTTCGACATGGGTTATCTCATGATTCTGACCACCTAGAAAATTCGGCAAAGTTGATCAGACGGTCTATGGCTATCAAATGGCGGTAAGTTTAATTGTGCTGGGTGAGTACGACTGGAATATATTGATTCCGGAATGCTGGCTTACCCAAGACTGAGAAAGCCAGCATTCCGAAAGGTAAGTTTAATGCGTAATTCCGCCGCTAGGTGGCGCCAGTGTGCATTTAAAACGAAGCACTTCGACATGGGTTATCTCATGATTCTGACCACCTAGAAAGTTCGTGTCTTCGGCAAAGTCGACCAGACGGTCTATGGCTATCAAATGGCGGTAAGTTTAGTGCGTAATTCCGCCGCTAGGTGGCGCCAGTGTGCATTTAAAACGAAGTACTTCGACATTGGTTATCTCATGATTCTGACCACCTAGAAAGTTCGTGTCTTCAGCATATTTATTCAGACGATGTATGACTATCAAATGGTGGTAAGTTAAGTGCGTAATTCCGCCGCTATGTGGCGCCAGTGTGCATTTAAAAGGAAGTACTTCGACATGGGTTATCTCATGATTCTGACCACCTAGAAAGTTCGTGTCTTCGGCAAAGTTGACCAGACGGTCTATGGCTATCAAATGGCGGTAAGTTTAGTGCGTAATTTCGCCGCTATGTGGCGCCAGTGTGCATTTAAAACGAAGTACTTCGACATTGGTTATCTCATGATTCTGACCACCTAGAAAGTTCGTGTCTTCAGCATATTTAATCAGACGATGTATGACTATCAAATGGTGGTAAGTTTAGTGCGTAATTCCGCCGCTATGTGGCGCCAGTGTGCATTTAAAAGGAAGTACTTCGACATGGGTTATCTCATGATTCTGACCACCTAGAAAGTTCGTGTCTTCGGCAAAGTTGACCAGACGGTCTATGGCTATCAAATGGCGGTAAGTTTAGTGCGTAATTTCGCCGCTATGTGGCGCCAGTGTGCATTTAAAACGAAGTACTTTGACATGGGTTATCTCATGATTCTGACCACCTAGAAAGTTCTTGCCTTCGGCAAAGTTGGTCAGCTGGTCTATGGCTATCAAATGGTGGTAAATATAGTGTGTAATTCCGCCGCTATGTGACGCCCGTGTGCATTTAAAACGAAGTATTTTGACATGGTTTATCTCATAATTCTGACCACCTAGAATGTTCGTGTCTTCGGCAATGTTGATCAGACTGTCTATGGCTACCAAATGGTAGTAAGTTTAATGCGTCATTCCGCCGCTATGTGGCGCCAGTGTGCTTTTAAAACAAAGTACTTTGACATGGTTTGTCTCATGATTCTGATCACCTAGGCCATACGTCGCAGTTTGTCACACCGCCGGTTTTTATTTTTCGCGCCGGTGATCAGTGCACAAACAAAATTAATGTTGCATTCCTTCAAGGGTTCCTCTTGAAATTCTTTCGGGGATTTCTCCTGATACGCTGTCGCGGATTTCTCTTAAAATTCCTTCGGGGCTTCCTCCTGGAATTTCTTTGATGATTTCTTTTAGAATTCCCACGGAGATTCCTCCTTGATTTCCTCCAGGGATTCCTCATAGAATTCCTCCAGGAGTCCTCCTAGTGTTTCTTCGGAGATTTATTCTGAAATTCCTAATGGGTTTCCTCTTCCCCCTGGGATGTCTCCTGTAATTTCTTCGGAGTTTTCTCTTGAAATTTCTTCAGGATATCCTCCTGGAATTCCGTCGAAGTATTCATTCTGGACTTCCTTCAGGGATTCCTTCGGAGATTTCTCCTTGAATTATTTCGGAGGTTTCTTTTGGAATTCCTTCGGGGTCTCCTTGTAGAGTTCTTTCGGGGATTTCTCCTGGAATTATTTCGGAGATTCCTCCTGACATTCCGTCGGGGATTCCCCCTGGAATTTCTACGGGAACTCCTCCAGCAATTACTTTGGAGGATTTTCCTGGATTTCCTTTAGAGTTTCCTCTTGGGATTTCTGTTGTGATTCCTCTTCGAATTTCTTCGGAGATTGCTCCAAAAATTTTTCATTGAATTCCTCCGGGGATTCCACCTAGAATTCCTTCAGGATTTCCTACTGGAATTCCTTGGGGAATTTCCTCTGAAATTCATTCGGGGATTCCTCTTGGAATTCCTTCGGTGATTTCTCTAGAATTCCTTCAAGGATTGCTCCTGGAACTGTTTCAGAGGATATTTTTCGTTGATCCGTTATTGAAATCCTTTGGAGATTCTTACCCAAATTCCCTTGGAAGTTCCCACTGGAGTCCAGCTGGAATTTCGTTGTGGATAATTGCTGGAATTCCTTTGCAGGATTATTTTCGGAATTTGCTCTTGAAATTCCTGCGGGGATTCCTCCTGAAATGCCTTTGGGGATTCTTCCTAAAATTCCTTCGAAGATTCCTTTTCAATTTTATCCACGGATTCCTCATGAAATTTATTCGAGGATTCTTCTAATTTTTTTTCGATGGTTCCTCCTAGAAGTCTTTTGAAGAATCCATCACGAATTACGTTGAAAAATTCTTTCTGGAATTTCTTTGGGGATTCCTCCTGGACTTCCTTCATGGATTCCTCCTGAAATTCTTTCGGGGATTCCTTTTGATATTCCGTCGTGGATTCCACCGGGAATTCCTTCGGGGTACCCTCTTAGAGTTCCTTCGGGGATTTGCCTTGGAATTCCTTCGTGGATTTCTGCTGGACTTCCTTCAAAGTTTCCTCTTGATATTTCTTCGGGTATTCCTCCTGATATTCCGTCGGGGATTCCTCCTAAAATTAACACGGAAACTCCTCCTGGAATAACTTTGAAGATTCCTCTTGGAATTCCTACGGCGATTCCTTTTTTATTTATTTTTTCGGATGGAATTCCTTCAGGGTTTCCTTCTTGAACTTATTCGGTGGTTTCTCCAAGAATTCCTTCGGAAATTCTTTCTAGAATTCGTGGATTCTTCCTAGAGTTCCTTCAAGGATTTTTTCGGGAATTCCTTCTGACTTAAAAAACCTTTGAGGATTCCACTCGAAATTCCTTCGAAGATTTCTTCCGAAGTTCTTTCGGTGGCTGCTCCTGAGATTTCTGCATAAATTTCTCCTGCAATTTCTTGGGAGATTCCTTCGAAGATTTTTTCTAGAATTCCTGCGGGGATTCCTCTTAGAATTCCTTCGGGGATTCCTACTGGAATTCTCTCAGGGATTTCTCTTGGAATTCCTCCAGAAATACCTCTAAGGTAATTTTCATTGATTCCTCTTAGAATTCCTTTGGTGACTCTTATTCTAATATTCTTCTAAACTCCCACTTGAATTCTTTTGAGGTTTTCTGCTGGAAAAACTTTCGAAATTTCTCCTGGATATTTTTTGTTGATTCCTCCTAGAAATCCTTGCTTAAAGGATTCCTTCTCGAATTTCCTTAGAAATTCCCGCTGGAATTCCTTCGAGGATTTCTGCTGTAAATCCCTTAGGATTTCGTCTTGAATTTATTTATGGAATCCTCCTGGATTTCCTTCTGAAATTCCTCGAAAATTTCAATCATGGATTCCTTTAGAAGTTTCTGCAGGGATCGCTCTCAAAGACAGACTCTTGAACCACCAGAGATTTCTGCAGTCGTTCCTTCAGGATTTCATACAGTAGTTCCTGCAGAGATAAGCCCAGAATTTTCTTCATGGATTTCTCCAGTTTCTTTCAAGGTTCCTCCTGGAATTCCTTCTGAGATTCCTCCCTGAAGAAACGAGATTCCTTCCCTCTAAATAAATGAAACAAAAACTGTAGCAAAATCTCTATTGTATTGCCTTCAATTGCAATGCAGTATTGCAACATGAACTACACTAAAGATGCGGCTAATGTCACAATAGGTCTAATCACTGGTCGCAGCGATGGATCTGAACAGGACTTACAAAAGGTATTCATTCAATCAATAGTTTATGTCATCGATTGTCATGAAGTAGCTCAGACTACAAATTCTAGAACGTAATGATAACTTGTTTGCTTTGTCAATGTAACATTATGGTCAAATTTTGGACACGCCAATTCACGCCGCCGAAAGCTGCCACCAGCGTGAAGCCGCCGCCGCCGGCCAAAAATGGCCCTCACGCTGCCGCCGAGCAAAATATAATCGGCGCACAGGTAGGTCTAGGTGGTCAGAATCATGAGATAAACCATGTCAAAGTATTTCATTTTTTATGCACACTGGCGACACATAGCGGCGGAATTACGCACTAAACTTACCACCATTTGATAGCCATAGACCTTATGATCAACATTGCTGAAGACACGAACATTCTAGGTGGTCAGAATCATGAGATAAACCATGTCAAAGTACTTCATTGTAAATGCACACTGGTGCCACATAGCGGCGGAATTACGCACTAAAATTACCACCATTTGATAGCCATAACCCTTCTGATCAACATTGCTGAAGACACGAACATTCTAGGTGGTCAGAATCATGAGATAAACCATGTTAAAGTACTTCGTTGTAAATGCACACTAGCGCCACATAGCGGCGGAATTACGTACTAAACTTACCACCATTTGATAGCCATAACTCTTCTGATCATCATTGCTGAAGACACGAACATTCTAGGTGGTCAGAATCATGAGATAAACCATGTCAAAGTACTTCATTGTAAATGCACACTGGTGCCACATAGCGGCAGAATTACGCACTAAAATTACCACCATTTAATAGCCATAGACCTTGTGATCAACATTGCTGAAGACACGATCATTCTAGATGGTCAGAATCATGAGATAAACCGTGTCAAAGTACTTCATTGTAAATGCACACTAGCGTCACATAGCGGCGGAATCACGCACTAAAATAACCACCATTTGATAGCCATAGACCTTCTGATCAACATTGCTGAAGACACGAACATTCTAGGTGGTCAGAATCTTGAGATAAACCATGTCAAAGTACTTCATTGTAAATGCACACTAGCGCCACATAGCGGTGGAATTACGCACTAAACTTACCACCATTTGATAGCCATAGCCCTTCTGATCAACATTGCTGAAGACACGAACATTCTAGGTGGTCAGAATCATGAGATAAACCATGTTAAAGTACTTCATTGTAAATGCACACTAGCGCCACATAGTGGCGGAATTACGTACCAAACATTTCACCATTTGAAGGTCATAAACCTGCTGAACAACTTTGCCGAAGGTCTAAACTTTGCAGAGGATACGGTTTTTGAGATAAAGTTTAGTAAAAAATAAGGTTTTCAGGTGATGCCAAACTTTTTGGGGTGCTGCAATATTCAATTGGGGTGTTGCAATACTAGAAGATGCGATTCCATATTTATGGCGGGTAGTGTAGATGTGTTCCTGAACGAGCAGCATCGTTTGATACGGTTCCATAGTAATCAACTCAAAAGTCGTCCTCTGTATAATAGACGTTTTAATTTTATTCAAACTGATCTGACTAATTCATTAGGTTGAGTGCCCAGTAGTATGGGACACGCTTGTATGGAAACAATAAATCCTCGCTCCAGTCGACTTCGAGAAACTAGATGTCCAGAATCGAAGTATACTGATGAAGGATAAATTTCTGCTGTCGCTGATGAAGAGTACCCGAGCAATTTTCCCGAAGACACTGTTGAGGAGAAGCAGTGAAAGAAGTAGCTACTGAACGAGCGGATGGATAAATACCAGACAGATGCAAGAACTTATTGATCCACTGTATGGTGGAAGATCAACTCGAATGTGTGAAGCATGGACGGACAGGTTAGACGGCTTGGGATGCACTCAAGAATACGTTTGAAAGAATCGGAATCGCTGGCAAGCCGTTTTTTAGGCGATTCCAAGAACTGCGGAAGGAGAAAATGTAAAGTTATTTCGGCTCCAGTTTGAGAAGATATTCCGCGAGATGAAAGCAGCGATTCCGATTCTTTCAAACGTATTCTTGAGTGCATCCCAAGACTGAAAAAGAAGACGTTGTATGAAGTATGCCATCTGTTGTTAGGCCGATGACCTTATGAAGCTCTGATAACTGTCTTGGAAGCCATGCAACCCGATCAACTAACCCTCTAATATGTGAAGACAAGAATGTTAGATAAAATGTAGACTGTGGAATACAGTTGCGCAGTTGTTGCCCGAAATGGCCTGAAAGTATGCAATTCGAGTCAAGCTATAGCTGTATACATTTCATAAGCACCGACTATGTCATGTCGGTGTCATAAGTCTGCTTCACGCCTGGTCGCTACAAATGTTCAGATGATGGCCGGGGACATACTTGAAATTATAACATACTACACAAAATAACCTTTCGCACACATCGACCTAGTAAAATGTTCCCGGGTTCGATAATCAAATCTAGGTAGTTGTATCGTACCTCTACTTATTGTAAGTTTTGTAAGAATTCTATTGATTTTGACAATAAAATGTTCTGAAAAGTGATCGGCTGAGACCTTACGGTACATACATTTTACTAAAAACTATGAAAAATATAAATATAAATCGTTACTCACCTGTTCACACTGCATCATATCATAGAACACCGTGAACGTAGCCTTTCTTAGCGCCGGTTCCGGTACCAGCGTTACCTCCAAGAATGGTCCCACCATCGACGGTATGAAATGCAGCTTATGCTCCCCCAACTGGGCCCACATACTCAAGATCTGGAAACCCATGGCCACTCGCATATCGCCATGCGTGCTCAGCAACTTCCTCCGCTTGGTTTCATGATACTGCTCGATCTGCAACGACGGCTGCGTCAGGAAGATCACCGCCACGCTGAAGTACGACCACCACAGCTGCGAATCGAACTGCGACTGGGAGCCAAGGAAGCGGTAAACCAAAGGTTTAGCCATTTCCTCCAGGGTCTTCCGGACCACTTCGTTGGCCGAGATCTTCATGACCAACCAATCCTTGGAGAAGATCATCCAATCCTGCTCCAGGATGTCCTTGAAGATGTTCAGACACTGCTGGATGAAATCTTTCAGCTCTTTGGAGTTGCTTCCGGTAGTGCTCAGGCGATCCCACATCCGCTGGAAATGGGTTTCGTCCAACAGTTGAAGCAGGCCGAGCATTACGGCGAACAGGGCGCAGACCAGAGATTCGTTGCCGCCGTTACCGAGGACGTTGATCGTCTGCATGAGGATCGGGAAGATGTTGGAGAACAGGGTGTCCAGGTCGTGCTGGATCGCGTTGGAAGGTTTCTCTCCGGTTCTGGCCTTGGCTTCGTGCAGTTTGATGAGGATTTCGGCTAGGATCTCCGAACAGAGACGCAGTTCGTCGCGTCGAGCCAGGTGAATCCTGAGGTGTTTGCAGGCGATGTTTAGAATGACGGAACGGAGATCGTCGTCCTGGAAGAGCTGTCCAGAGACCATGTCCTTGATGGATTTCAGCTTGGCCTGGATGAGCGGTGGCTGGGCGTCCTTAGGGACTGCGTCCAGCATGCCTTTGACTAGGGTTTCCAGCTCGGACCGGGTGATGATGGTGCGGAGCTGTTCGAAGACTACACCGATTGAGCTAAGGAGAGCCTCCTGGGTCGGGAGGATCTGCGAATGGCTGGCGACTAGAAGCATCCCATTGAGGGAGGTGAACACGGCGAAAAGATCGTGCTTGAACTTGTCCTCGTATTGGCCACCGGAGGCGTGAGCGAAAAGCTTCCGGCTTTGGATGATCAGCTTGAAGATGAACTCGAGCGAGCTAAAGCATTGGAGAATCGGTTCGAGGTTGTCTGCGGTGTTCATCCAATCGGCCAGGTGTTGCACTGAGGAGAGCAGACCTTTGTAAACTAGAGGGGCGGTGAAGTGATCCTTGATGTAGGCGTCCATGACGGGTTTGAAATGTTGGAACTTGCTGCTCTGCATGAGACTGAAGATCGATACCAGAACGTGGAAGACCAGGCCGGAGTGAGGAGTGCTGTTACCATCGTCCGTGGAAAACATGGCGAACAAGGCGTCCAAAACGTCTTGGAGGAATTTTATTAGTTCTTCATTGTGAAGTCGGAGGACCCGTTGCAGAGAATCTTGGATACGGTGTGGGTGGTTTCGCCACTGTAGAAGCGATAGAAGATCGCCGTTTTGTGTCAGTTTGGTTGAGCAAAGTACCGTTTTGACGAAAAACGCTTCTTTGGAACTCCGATGGTACGGAGAGTTTGACTCCAGCGTATGGGCGTGCTTGTCCGTGGCGGAACATGGCAACCGAAGGTAGATGTTCGGCTGTACTTTGAGAATGTCTTCACACTTGTAGACGTACAGCTCATGAGATGCGTCCGCGATGGTGGCTCCTCCTGGTTCCATCAGCCTTGAGAAACTGAATCCAAATAGCTTCGGGTCGGATTTATCGCGGGTGGAGCAACTCCGGAACTCGAACCGCACGTGAGCTTTACTAAATTTGTCTATTGGGACAAACATTCGGATTGTTTCGTTCCACGCTGGAGAGTTGTTATGGTATAGGACCATAGATTTGTAGTACGCCTGCAGAGGATTTCCAGATGCAATCGCTATGCACTCCTGGATGATTCTCCCATTCTCATCCAGTACCAAAGTGGTAATTTCAATATTCTTAGCCGTACTGATACCAACTCGTTCAAATTCACCTCGCTCCAGAGTCAAGAAGAGGTCGTTCCTCACATCTCCGGGCATGATCACGTCCGGAAAGCCGATCTTCTTAGTTATGGCAGTTCCTTGGAATAGTATTGGCTGTTCTATCCGTGCTTGTCCCAAACCTCCGTGGATAAGCTTTAGCGACACCACCAACCCGTAATGACCCTGAGTGCTGGCGTTGATCGGCTGAAACTTGCCACTCGCCTTCTTGATGATCAACTCATGCAGCTGATGGTAGTCCTTCTCCTCGCATTGGAAGATCTTGAAGCTGAACTCCTTCTCCTCCGATTCTACCGTCTGATCGAACTGCCCTATCTCGCTCAGCGGTAGGACCCCAACCCCGTACGGCCTCCTATACGAATGGTTACTGATAAACTTATCGCCCTTCTTTACCGACTCCGAATGCAGCATCTTTCCGACCCGCATTACATTCGCGATCAAGTAGAGATCCTGATTGAGATCCGACGAGCCCAAATCCGTAAACACCGTACAGTTGTTGGAGGTCTCCACGTAGGTGGAGAACCCATCTTTGGCAATGCGCACCAGGAAGCGCTCCGAGAGGGCTCGCATCCGCTGGCCATCGTACAGGTAGAAATAGATCTCCGCATCGTCCCCTATCCGGTGGCCAAAGTCACGCATACAGAAGTACAGGTGGTGGGTGAGGATTTTCTTGCCGGCTTTCCGCCGTAACGTTCCGCGGTTCTGTTGGGAGAGAAGAATACAGTTAGGTCAGATTGAGTTTTGAAGGAAAGATTAAAAAATAATTCAACCGATTTGGTTTTATAGGTGTTTGTTTTGCAGTTATATTAGGATTGTCTCCAAGGGCCCATATAACCGAAAAGGTTAACACGTGAGCAGTGGCGATTCCCTAACCTCAAATCTACCTGTGCACCAAGTATAAATTCTTGAATTTTTTGAACAAATTTGCTTGTAATAATTAGGAAATGACGAGAATAGCTTCTTTCACTATTTCTATTTCGATTTTGATCATAAATTCCCTACCAATAAAATTGTTCGGTCGGTGCACAGGTAAAAAGTGAGGTTACGCGACGCCACTGCACGTGAGTATTCAGCAGATGGCTTGTTCGATTCAGATCTCAGTTAGGTTAGATCTCATTTAGGTTATTAGCTTTGGAGGACTATGATATACTCGTGTTAACTAGCGGCAGCAGCAGAAACCAGAACCCGTGAAGGTGAAAACGACAAAGTCTACCTATACTAAGGCCTTTGCATTTGCGGGCAGACCGAAAGGTACGTCAGATGTGAAGGCTTGCGACAAGCAATCGCATAAGGTTACGTGACAGGCATCGGGAGAGGAGCTATCAGGCGGTGCTCGCAAGATCAGATATTTGTTAATCCAAAAGCGAAGGGCAGCGAATAAGTCGAAGCTGCTGGTGCTGGAGTAGGTACTTCTTGAGGTACATCACACATCTCAGTGGAGCTTGGGTATGAAACTGTTGATGGGTAACTTATGATGAGAATGAATTAAATATGTTTGTATTGTCAGTCAGTGCCTGCGCATTGGACGAAAGCCTTCCTGTTTTTTTTTTTTTGTCAATTCAACAGGACAGGGACGACCTGGTGGAGTTCGGGAAGCGACGAGAACAAGATGTGGTACAATCTAAGAGCCGATGATGAGTCCAATATCCGAGAGACGGTGAGGGTACCAACATTCGTTGAAGATCTAGTATCTTGAGGGACCTGCGCTGAGAACTGGAGTGATCGAGACGGTGTTGACTCATCGGAGGACCCTGTTTCTAGATGACCGAAGGTATTTGGCGGTTTCGGAAGAAGCTTGGTACCAGTAGGAGCTCAGCTAAGAAGCTAAGAAGCAACTCGGTAGTGAATGAGCTGGTTAGTTAGAGAAGCTCGGTAGGCAATAGCTTGACATCCAGGAGGAGTACGGTGACCAGTTAGAGCTCGGGGCGCGTCCGATCTGAATACTCGGGTCATCCAAAACGGACGAAGGTCTTCAAGGCGACGAGGATCAATGCCAAGGTCGTGCATCTTGAAGTCAACATACGCAGCATTCGATGTACTTCTACCGACGAAATTATCCTTGAGTACAAGCACCACAAAACCTGCAAGGGCGCCGTCTGACTGAAGAATTCCTTGGCGAGGGTGTCGAGGTGAGCGACTAAATATCAAAAACCTGGACGAAATCACGGACGTGAAAGAACTCGTCACGGCACTGCGGCAACAGTGCGAGGTGCAATTGGTCACCGCAGGCGTTCGGCTACGAAAAGGCCCGGCAGAGACACAGTTGGGTTTGGTTCAGCTACCTTTGGCATACGTCAATAAGTCCGACGAAGTTGGGAAGCTCAAGGTGGGCTGGTCGATATGTTCGTTGGAAACGGTGGCGTCTCGTAACCTCGCTTTTCACCTGTTCAACGACCCTAAAACTTGTATTTGCGGAGAGTACAGGACCAGGATCAAATTGAAATTGAACGGAAACGACTAATCTCGTTATTTTCTACAAATTACAAACCAATTTGTTAAGAAAATTCAAGAATTTACATTCGTTGAACAGGTAGATAGCCACTGGTTGGAAATACAAAAGCTACCGTAGGCTTGTTTCAGGTGTCTTGAACTGGGACACAAGTCATAGGATTGTAAAGGTCCAGGTAGAAGCAAGTTAAAGGTCATAAGACGAAATCCGCTCAAGTTCTTTGTTTCGGGAAATCAGCGAACGGCAAGCACCCGGCGGGAGACCCAAGGTGTCCGGTTCTTCAAATGAGCCTCAGCTCACACGTCACAGTGCAGGTAACGCAGCTACACCTATAGACAGCGGATGTTGATGTCTACATCCAATGAGGGCTTCGTGGTCGTCAACGTAAACGGGGCCTTCTTCTGTAGCTGCTATGCACTTCCGCGCTGGTGTATCGGACAGTTCACGCAGATGCTGGATTGTATGTCAGGACGAAAATCGATGGTGATTTCCTGGTATCAGGTATCAGTAGGTCGGCTCTAGAGGCACGTTCTCCTCCATTCGGGAAATTTGTGCCATCGCCATGAACACGAGCCTATTCATCATTTACCTGACGGAGAAGGGAAGGAAAAAGGATAGGACATGGGAAAGGACAGGTAAGGGAATAGGATCGTCATACTCGCAAAAGCGTACCATAATGGGTTCACATAGCGTCCTGAAAAGGACACTGTAATAACGCATAAGCGTACCACAATGGGTTCAAACAGCGCCCTGAGAAGGGCACTGTGATAACGCATGAAGCGTAAAGAGAGCCTATAGCTCTTTACCACAGCGGGTCAAGAACAACAGAACGTCCTGAAGGTTCAGGTTTCTGAAGTCAGTTTCACTTAAGAAGTGTTTCCCGAGTACTCGGAAACGCAATTGCGCAAAAACTGGACAGTTACATATTAAATGATACGAAGTTCCATAATCGGATTCACAGCTATCACAGGCAAAAGAATCAGCTTGCTGAATATTCGCCATGTGATAACTGAGTCGGCAGTGGCCATTGACTGACCAGCATGCTGCAATTCTGCTTTGACAGATTTGTTAGATACTTTGCCACCCTTAGAGATGGCTCAGTACAATGCAATTTTGTTTGACGACATGACTCCAAATTATTCCAGTATTGTTTGTGCTGAGTGGCAGCCCAGGTGTCAATCTGAAGCTTCACCCAACACTTCGATACCGGAATAGCTGGCTCAGGGCCAATGAAGTCATGTGATGCTCCAGTGCGAGCTAACTCATCAGCCAATTCATTTCCAGCGATAGAAGAATGGCCAGGTACCCATACAAGGTGAACAGCGTTTGCCGAATTCAGCTCCTCGATTTGAGTTCGACAAGCGATAACTATCTTCGACCTGGATTTGGCCGAAGCAAGTGCTTTAAGGTTGAAGGATTCGTCATTGACATGATCGTCATCATTGAAAATCCAAAAGCAGTTTTCTCCTTCAAAACTGAAATTTCTGCAGTGAAAATATGTTCACTGTACTCCAATCTTCAGCCGCAATACAATGAATACATTTTCACTGCGGAAATTTTAGTTTTGAAGGAGAAAACTGCTTTCGAATTTTCAATGATGACGATTATTTCAATGACGAATCCTTCAACCTTAATAGCAGCCTGGCTATCTGAACAGAAGTATATTACTTTGCCCATTAGGTGCTGCTGAAGTGCTGATTGCACTCCGCACATAAGAGCAAAGATTGCGGCCTGAAAAACGGTGCAGTGTCTACCAAGTGAATAAGACTGATACAGCCTTAGCTCACGGGAATAAACACCAGCACCTGCTCGACCTTCGAGAAGGGAGCCATCAATGTAACATACGATGCCGTCTGAAATACTTCTCTCCAGATAACCAGATGTCCACTCTTCCCGGGAAGGGAATTTCGTGGAAAATGTCCTATATGGAAAATTACAAGCAATTGTAAGATCACTTGGAGCAAGGACAACTATGTCCTAATTCACCAAAAGTGGAAACAACGAGGTGTGTGTTGAACTGCGGTTCACAGGAGTTTCCTCTAGTAAACCGAGTACCCGTAACCGGTAAGTGCAGGAAAGTGCTTCTTGTTTGAGATGAATGTGTTGTGGGGCAACGTCAAAGAGAACTTCGAGCGCTGCCGTAGGAGTTGAAGAGAACGCTCCAGACATCGCCATTAAGCACATCCTTTGGAGATGGCCTAACTTTGATTGGACCGTTCTCACTTCGCCGTTTTGCCACCACACAAGACATCCATAGGCCAATATTGGCCGAACAACAGTTGTGTAGATCCATTTGATATACTTGGGTTTTAGACCTCAAGTTGTACCAAAGGTTCGCCGGCATTGCCCGAAGGCCATACAAGCTTTCTTGATTCTGAACTCAACATGAGGTGTCCAGGAAAGCTTGGAATCAAGAATGACTCCAACGTACTTTACCTGTTCAGTCACATTGATTTCAGAATCAAAGAGACGTAAAGTTCGAACACCATTACGGTTTCGCTTTTCCGTGAAAAGAACAATAGATGTTTTACTCGGTTTTACCGAAAGGCCATATTGGCGACACCAACCCTCAACTACCTGAAGAGCGTTTTGCATCAGGTCGAGAAGGGTGCTGATGCACATACCGACTAACAATGTTAGGTAGTCGTCGGCAAAACCATAAGTAGGAAAACCGCTATTATTGAGTTGCCTCAATAGCGTATCTGCTACGAGATTCCATAAAAGTGGTGATAAGACTCCCCCTTGGGGGCATCCACAAACACTCAATTTCCTAATCGTCGCTTGACGCAATGTCGAGAAGAGATGTCGGTTTTTGAGCATTTGGTGAATCCAATTGGAAATCATTGGAGATATACCATGACCCCGTGCGGCTTCCAATATGGCATCGAAAGGCACGTTGTCAAAGGCACCCTCGATATCTAAGAAAACACCCAAGCAGGATTGCTTTTGAGCGAACGCCTTCTCGATATCGTAAACAACTTTGTGTAAAAGAGTCACAGTGGACTTTCCAGATTGGTAAGCATGTTGGTTCACATGAAGAGGCACATTGGCCAGATGAACATCACGGATGTGATGATCGACTATGCGTTCTAAGCATTTCAGAAGAAAAGAGGTCAAACTGATAGGTCTGAAGCTCTTTGCTTCTTCATACGACGCGCGACCCACTTTCGGAATAAACTTCACAGTAATATCCCGCCAGGATTTGGGAATATACCCTGTAGCAAAACTGCAAACAAGTAGTTGTTTCTAAACATGTTTGAAATGATCAAATCCCTTCTGAAGCAAAATAGGATAAATCCCATCTGCCCCTGGAGATTTAAAAGGAGCAAAGCTATTAAGTGCCCATTCAATCGATTCTAAAGTTATGATACTCCGAGCCGAAGCTAAAGAATCATAACTACAAGAAAAGACATCAGGTTCATCCGAAGATGTTATATCCACACATCCGGGGAAGTGTGTACTGAATAAACATTCCAAAACTTCCTCATCAGAGGAAATGAAATCATTATTTGGCAAACAAAGTTCGTTCACTCGGAAATCTTTAGATTTCGCAAGGATTTTGTTTAACCGACTGACTTCACTCAAACTGGAAACATTTGTCAAGGTGGCCACTCAACTCGGTAAAATAAATTCCCGGTTATTTCCCGGTTTTTCCCGGTACCTCAATTTTTTCCCGGTTTCCTAGAAATTGATTTATATGGTTAAATCGGAACACTGATATTGCTATTTTCTATTTTCTCACTTTTCTGATTTTGTAAACAGTTAACCTTAATGGAAGCGCACCATTGTCAAAGTTCTAACAATGTCAAAAAATATCATTCATCATAAACAGCCCAAGTGAAGCAGACTTTTGGCTCAATGGATCGCGTTCTAGGAGGTTGACAATTTATGGCGGCTTCAATAAATTTTACATTTATATATTTTTTGAATTCCCCAACAACATAACATCATAACTGTTCAATTTTATGCTTTAAGCTTGAACTGTTCAACGCTCAAAATGACATAAAAATACTTGAATGCGATTTTTTGTACCAGAAGATCTATTGTTATGTGCAAGTTGTCAACATTCAAAATTCAGAAAACGTAAGTAAAATCTCGAACAAAACGAAAACTAATTCATGCCTAACAATTAGAAGCGAATGAGCCCTATGGTGGAAAAAACAAAATCCAATATAGGCCACATTTAGTAAGAAGCCCATATTTTCTCTAGTCTTGAAAACTTAAAATATTTCTCAAGAAAGTATTTTCGGAATTTTATACATATTAGATATGCTCTATTCGAAGTTAGGGTAGAGATTTCTAATAGAAATGCCAAATGAAGTTTTTGAAAAAAAAAACTCAAATCAATTTCTCAAGAACCTACTAGCGCAATCCCTGGGAGATTTTTCTAAAAATCTCTTGAAGAAATTTTTAAAGGTAATCTGGAAAGTAAAAATTGTTTGTGGAATCTCTGGAAAAATTATTAAAGGATTCCTTGATAATGTTCACTGTTGAAATGCTTGACAGTATACTAATGAAAGAGGGACTCCTGGAGAAATCCATGGGAGGATTCAAATAGGTAAAATATAGTTCGAATTCCCAAATAAATTACTCCAAAAGTATTTGACAAAATGCATGTAAAATCTTTAAAAACGTCTTAAGAAATTATTTATAATTTTATCAATAAGGCCGGAACAAATCTCATTTTCTGCTTTTGTCACTTTGCTCGTCAAGGGGGGGGGGGGGGTGATAAATAATAAATGTATTTCATGAAAAATTACCCAAACAATTAGGCAAAATCATAAAACTCATCGGATTTGTTAAGAAATTTTTTCGGCGACTCTAATTTCACTTTATATTTTTTTTTAATTTCTTGAATAATTTGTATCCCCCCTCAAAATGTCGAATTCCGACCAATTTTTTCCGAGGGGGGGGGGGTTAGAGAAAATCGAAATTTGTGCCAGCCTAATTTTCTTGAAAAAAGGGAAATTATTGGTAAAACTGCTTGATTGTTTTGGAAAAGTAACTTGTAAGACGTTTCAAGAAATCCCTGGGAAAATATCTTGTTAAATCTCTTAATGGATGTTTGAAGAAATCTCTGGGAGAATCTGCGTACAAAATCTTGGTTTATCATCAAGAGAAATGTAAGTCAACCTGGAAGAATCGATTGTATACTATCTAAAGAACATGTCCAACGTGGAATACTGGAAAAATGTTATGAAATTCTTGAAGATGATCAATTTAACAGAATTTCTAAAATCATACACATTTGTAATTGTAAAGGAACACTGCGTTAAAATTAGGTATTTTTTTTAATATGACAATTTTTTTTGTAATGATACAATATACTGACTGTCCTACCCAAGACACATTATGTATTTAAAGTTTTCCATTTATACCTTAGCTATTACAAAAACAATTGTAATTCTCTACAACACATCAATTAAAAAAGTCCAAGATATAAAATCAAAATTTAAGAAAAATCTAAAATAAATCTTTTGATAAAATTTTGAACTCTGTATCTAGTATCTGCGATATAGTATGGTATTGTATAGTATAGTATAGTATAGTATAGTATAGTATAGTATAGTATAGTATAGTATAGTATAGTATAGTATAGTATAGTATAGTATAGTATAGTATAAAGACTGCCCCAGAAAGTATGGACGCACCCAGTCTTCAGTTGTCTGGGCCTGATCGATGGTTCTTGTTTCGGGCTTCGTTTTGGCTGTTTCTGCTTAATATAGGATCGAAAATTCAATCGTTCTTTGACACGATGAACATTGGAATTCGAAATGGTAACTTTTTTGGAAATTCCCCGGTTTGTGTAAATTAGAAGGTTTTTTCTTGTGCTCAAACACCTTCATTATTTGTTTATCCAAACGAGGGTTAGCAGGGTCTTTATTTTTTACCCAATTTTTGCCTATGCTTAAACGTGTTATCCCCACCGTGGTTGCTGATTGCTGCTTGCACGATTTTCTCACTTACTCCCACCATATTTTGTTCATTTCCTAAGTGACCTTTCAAACTCTGTACATCGTTTGTGCACATTTTGTCGATGATGTTCCGCTGAAAGTTCATGTATTTTGAAACACACTGTTGGAATCGCAAAAAACCGCTATACAAATGTTGAGAAAATAGGTTGACCAACAGGATGTAGCTTTCAAAATGAACTAGTCATCAACAGTTTTGAAATGCCAGTATTTTCTTACTGCGTCCATACTTTCTGGACCGGTCTTTAGTATAGCGATATAAATGATGTAGATTACAAAAATATAGATCATGATAAAAAAAATAATAATAATTCTCATGTAGATGCAATAGAAATTATTATCCTGGACTTTCAATTTTAAGGGTGGTTTATGTTCTAAGCAAATTCCCGGTATTTTCCCGGTTTTTCCAGGTTGTTTGCGATTCCCGGGCAATTCCCGGTTTTCCCGGAATTCCCGGTTGAGTGGCCACCCTGATTTGTACAAAGGCAGACCGGAGAGCTTTCCTGTAGGCCTTGCGTACCGACCTGAAAGCCTCCGAACCAGCCGAACGTCGTCTTTTCCAACTCTTTCTACATTGTTTCCTGAGTTTCGCCAGATCAGAGTTCCACCAAGGGGTTCCTCTTGCGATCTTCACAGACCGTAATCGGTTTAGACGGCGACGAGCTGGTAGCGGTGCTCTCACGTGCGTGTGATGCGACCATGCCTAGGCGAGTCCACCCTAGAAATGGGAGGCTACCGGCTTACTGGTGGACCGACGCGATTGCGGACCTGCGCCGCGCCTGCCTACGGGCTAGGCGGCGGATGCAGCAAGCACGATCAGAGGAAGAGCGAAACGAACGGCGGGTGGTGTTCGCCGCTGCAAAAGCCGCGCTCAAGACCGAGATAAGAGCAAGCAAAAAGGCCTGCTTTGAGGGTCTCTGTCAGAGTGCCAATACGAACCCGTGGGGTGATGCCTACAGGATCGTTATGGCCAAGACGAGAGGTGTGATGGCTCCTACAGAGCAATCTCCAGAGATGTTGGAGGGGATCATTGGAGGACTTTTTCCGCGTCATGATCCTAGCCCTTGGCCTCCTTTCGTAGGACAGCCGGGGACTGGGGCTGGCGATGAGGAGAGGGTCACCGATGTGGAACTTGCGGGGATAGCTAAGTCCCTTAGCGTAGGTAAGGCCCCAGGTCCGGACGGAGTTCCGAACCTGGCCTTAAAAGTAGCTATTGCAGAGGCTCCCGAGATGTTCAGGTCTGCTATGCAGAAATGCCTGGACGAGGGAGTTTTCCCAGAAGCTTGGAAGAGGCAGAGCCTGGTACTATTGCCAAAGGCGGGGAAACCACCCGGAGACCCGTCGGCATATAGACCAATATGCTTGATTGACACGGCGGGGAAGGTGCTCGAAAAGATCATCCTCAATAGAATGTTGCGGTTCACTGAGGGAGTAAATGGTCTTTCGAGCAACCAGTATGGCTTCCGGAAGGGGAGGTCCACCGTAGACGCTATCTTGTCGGTTACAAAAACCGCCGAGAAAGCACTCGAGCCTAAGAGGAGGGGAATTCGCTTCTGCGGGGTAGTGACTCTGGATATAAGGAATGCATTTAATAGCGCCAGTTGGGCTGCTATTGCCGATGCGCTCTTGCGTCTGGGGATACCGGAGTACCTGTACAAGATTCTCGGAAGCTACTTCCAGAATCGCGTACTAGTTTACGACACGGAGGTGGGTCGGAAGTGCTTTCACAAAACCTCAGGAGTCCCGCAAGGTTCCATCCTGGGTTCGGTGTTATGGAATGTCATGTACGATGAGGTGTTGAGGTTAGAGTACCCAGTGGGAGTGGTGATTGTCGGATTTGCCGACGATATTACGCTCGAAGTCTACGGTGAAACGATCGAGGAGGTAAAGTTGACTGCCAACCACTCGATCAAGGTTGTGGAGGCGTGGATGCGGTCCAGGAAACTGGAGTTGGCTCACTACAAGACAGAGGTGACGGTTGTTAACAACATGCAATCGGCGCAGCAGACGGAGATCAGTGTAGGAGAGTGCACTATCATGTCTAAGCGCTCTGTCAAACACTTGGGCGTGATGATCGACGACAAGCTTACCTTCGGTAGCCACGTCGATTATGCCTGTAAAAGAGCCTCCACAGCTATTGCGGCACTGTCCCGGATGATGTCCAATAGCTCAGCGGTGTACGCCAGTAAGCGCAAGCTTCTGGCTAGTGTTGCTACGTCCATACTTAGGTATGGCGGCCCGGCGTGGGGTACCGCGCTAAGTACTGAATGCTACCGATGGAAGCTGGAAAGTACTTACAGGCTTATGTGTCTGAGGGTTGCGAGCGCGTACCGTACCGTGTCACACGACGCTCTCTGCGTCATTACTGGTATGGTGCCTATCAGCATTCTTATCAGTGAGGACATGGAGTGCTTCGAAATGCGCGGCACAAGAGGTATACGCAGGACTGTCAGGATGGCCTCTATGGTCAAATGGCAGCGCGCGTGGGACAGTTCCACCAAAGGAAGGTGGACCCATAGGTTGATACCGAGGGTAGATAATTGGATTAATAGGCGCCATGGGGAAGTTACATTCCACCTGACACAGGTCCTTACAGGTCATGGTTGCTTCCGACAGTATCTACACCGTTTCGGGCATTCGGATTCTCCCAAATGCCCAGTGTGCAATGGTTTAGAGGAAACGGCGGAACACGTTTTGTTCGTGTGCCCGCGTTTTCGCACAATGCGTGACCGCATGCTTGCCACATGCGGGGAGGACACAACTCCGGACAACTTGGTCCAGAGAATGTGTAGGGATGAGATTAGCTGGAATGCCGTTTCAACGGCTATCACCCATATTGTCTGAGAGCTACAGAGGAGGTGGCGCTTGGACTCGGAGAATGGCTAGTCCAGATGCAGTACAAGAGGTGGTCCAGGGGTTCGAAGTCGGCTTCGTAGGTCATACCGGTGCCCTGCGGTCGAGATCGACCCTTACAGCGATTAAGTGGCCGCGGAGAGGAAGTCCCGGTAGCGGTGCTGTCGTGGCGTCAGTCCACTGGGTTGGATCTGAGCCCGCGGTTGGAAAGGGGTCCCCGGCAAGGGTCGGGATAGGTGAGACCCTGCTGTCTGCAACCTACGGATGCATCTGATAGGGCCTGAAGGGTAGTGATACCCTTCCTTACGGGCAGGTCAGATCGGGTTGCATGTGGGCATCAGTTCTTGATGTCCGCTCAGCAGTAGGGCGCGGGCGGGGTTGACCCTGCCCGCCTTCCGAGGACAAAGGGAGTGGCGAGGACCACTCGGGAAACTGGCTAAGCGCCAGCATGCTACCGTGATGGACTCTCCAGAGCGAGTCATCGATGTTCGTTGCTGCTAGGCTACGGCAGCTAACCTTGAGGGTGCGATATGCACTAGCCCCTCTCTGAAGCAATACCTTCTTGGTGGTTCCGGAGAGACGTAGGGTTAGGCGACCATAGGAATGTGTTTTAGTGGGTCGAGGAGAGAGTAGTCCTGGCTTCTAATAGTGTTGTAGAAGACGGCCTTAATCCCACACTACCCTAACCTTCCTGTTAGGGTGTCTGATGAGCAGATTTATCCCCCTATGGTTAAGAAGGAAAAAAAAGACCGTAGAGGGCATGCTTCTTCAAAAGCTTCCATGATGAAGGTCGTTGTAGTATCAACGGTATCATCTAAAGCACTTGGTGTGTCAATGGATGGTGAGTATCCATGAAATTTGGCCGCAACCAAATCAGTAAAAAGATCCCATTTGTTGAGCGAGGATTCCTGAAACGCAATGTTTGCGAAGTAACATGTAAATGTTCAAAAAAAAAATCTGACACATGCCAATTGGTCAGCTCGTGACTAATTCTACTAGAGCAAAGCGTTATGTCTAACACTTCCTCCCTAGCAGATACCATGAAGGTTGGGCGGTTGCCTATGTTAAGTAATGCAAGATCTGTACTACTTAAGTACCGTGAGGTCGCCATTCACCGCTCATGCCCCATTCACCGCTCATTTTGGGGCAATCATACAAAAATGGTCAGATGTTAGTAAAGTATCGTAACATAAGTGACTGTAACATGCTGCCACATTTAAAAACTTTCATTTCACCATGTTTTTATATGGGTGTACCTTAAATCACGTTCTCAAAAAATATTTCTCACACTGCGCTGCAGGACAACATGGGAACTGTTCAGGGCAAACAGCGGAAAAAATATCAAACAGGTAAAACCCGTTAAAGATTCCATTTTGACAAAACAGGATGAACTGAACGTCAAGAATCACCAATACTTTGGCAAATAAAAGTGTTTTTGTTTTTATAAATGAATAGTTTCTGTGATTCCATGAAAAAATAATCTAGTGAGCGGTGAATGGATCCATTATGAGCGGTGAATGGATGCATGAGCGGTAATAGGAGCCAAGAGATTACACATTTGAATTTTCATTTTTTCGACTGTAAATATATTTTACAGTCGTTTTATATTTTTTCTATAATAACAACATAATTGTTGAGTTGTTAACGTAAATTAAAGTGCAATATTTGCAAACGTCGATTTTTAATGTCGTATACTTTACGAAAATGCCGTTAAATGAGCGGTGAATGGCAACCTCACGGTACTCCATCAAACTGGAGCCTCTCAAGTTAATGTCTGAGCTGCCCCAAATGATATGGTGAGCATTAGCATCACTGCCAACAATTAGTGGAAGCCTTTTGAAGTACAATATGCGATGACTTGTTTGAAAGTATCCGTAGGGGATGGTTCATCATGCGGTAAATAAAGTATAATAAGTTCAGAGATGAGTGTAGCAACTATTGCGTTGTTGACAAGCATACAGGCTCGAGGCATGACACGCGAGTTTGCCATTTCATGTTTACTGAAAGTGGCAAACACCGGGTTCACAAGGTTTCCTAGATAAAAATTCCCCTTACGAAAGTAAAGTTCTTGGACCAAGGCCACTTGGGCTGTACCATTTTGCATAAGTCTGCAAAGATTGATCGTTTCTGTTCTTTTATACTAAAGATTGATCTGAGCTATCCTAACCGTAGCCACTACTCAAACTAGGTAAGATTAAACTCTTCGCAATCACAGCACAACAAAGAACAGCAGCAATAAAACCAAATCGGTATCGATTGGAAAACGCCAAAGGCGAGGATACACAGACTACACTGTGTAAATCACATAATGCGAAACCATATAGGTGAAAATTTAAATTAATTAACAACATCTTCATAATCCCGCCCTTATTTAGCCTCAAGTGAGACTAAAGAAGGGCAGCTGATTGTCTCGGAGAAACACAAGGTCCACAGCACCATTGCTCCGGTTAGCGCAGTAAGGACAACATGCTGTGGAGGGCGCCCTGGTACTCCACAGGCTCCGTTTGCGGTTAGGTTTTCATACAGGGCTGTTCGGGCTCGTTCGGAAGTTAGCCATCAATGCACTAAGGGCCAGAATCGCAATCTAGCGGAACAAAATTAATTACTCCAAATCGAAGCATTTCCGACACATGGTATCTTCGACAAAGTTGCTTGACATCAGCAGGGGCATCTATTACTAAGAACGTAGTAGTTCGCAACTCGTCAGCATAGGTGGCGCCACCATCTAACTTCTTTGTTTCACGTTCTAGAGACTTGGCGTCTTCGGAAAAGTTGTTCATTTTGGCAAAATAAACAACTCTTTCAAAATAAAATACATTCAATGAAAAAACAGTTTTTTAAGCTTATTTTGACATTTTTACTAGAAACCATGTGAGTTTAAATTTTTTCCCAATGCAAATATGTCAAACCAAACACATTCTATGGAAATATATTCAATATTATCATTAAAAATTTGAAATTAAAATACAAATTCGAAAAATAGTGTGAATTTCAAGCAGGCTTGGAAAACGTCAGCGTCAACACGGGTCGTCACGCGAATTTTACAGAAGTGCATCTCTCAATGTCATCGAATCGGGAGGCAATGACCAAGAGAGGCTAACAATATTCGCTCATTTTTCGGTCATGACGGAGCGTGACATGGTTGCAAACAAGGCAATTACTACAACATTCATGGATTTTGTCATTGTTTAAATCCATCAAAGCATGAATGTATATCCTCTCTATCTGTTAAATACAACGGCTAGCCTAAATCTGCTCGGACCAGGTGAAAATTTTAATTTCAAAACAATATGAAAGTTTCCGTCATGACGCTTGATCATTGCAAAATGACATGACCAAGTGCGTGAATGCTCGTTTTGTCTTGTGACGATGAAAGGGCCTACTTGCTCTTCGTCATGGGAAGCTCACGACCAATAACAGCGCTGATTTCAAGCCTTAATATCTCACAAAGCGCAAAAAATCGCAACTTCAAATTTTCAGCAAATACGAATCAATACTAGGTGAACATACTGTCAAAAATTTGGAGAGGTATTTTTTGGTGTTTTTAAGATAATAGCTTTTTAGTAACACCATAAATATAAGTAGTGCCAGCGTGTAACTTTTTACTGTTACACATTAGAGAGTTTATGTCTTCGAGAAAGTTGTTCATTTTGACTAAATAAACAACTGTTTCTTAGACGTCAAAGTTCCACGGCCTACTGTTTTCGAGTTATTGTGTATTAACTAGATTTTATTGATAAAATTTGTCAATAAAACACATTTTGATGCAATAGTATGAACTATTTTTTTTTATTGTTTTTGATTTTACGATACATAGTAGGTCATGAAAATGTCAGTTTCGTGGAGCTCCAGTTTCACAATCTCTAGAGATTGATCAACGTCCTTTCCATCCAGGAACAAATCCACAAGCTCTCAGCAAGATATTTTGCGCTCTAAAATTTAAAATGATTGACAAAAAAGGTTAAGCTTAAAACATTTGGAAAATAACATGCAAAAAATTAAAAGTTACCTTGAGCCATGCTGACAAGAGTATACTGACATTTTCATGACCTACTATGTATCGTAAAAATTAAAACAATAAAAAATAGTTCATACTATTGCATCAAAATGTGTTTTAATGACAAATGTTATCAATAAAATCTAGTTTATATACAATAATTCGAAAACAGTAGGCCGTGGAACTTTGACGTCTAAGAAACAGTTGTTAAGTTAGTCAAAATGAACAACTTTCTCGAAGACATCAACTCTCTAATGTGCAACAGTAAAAAGTTACACGCTGTCACTACTTATATTTATGGTGTTACTAAAAAGCTATTATCTCAAAAACACCAAAAAATACCTCTCCAAATTTTTGACAGTATGTTCACCTAGTATTGCTTCGTATTTGCTGAAAATTTGAAGTTGCGATTTCTTGCGCTTTGTGAGATATTAAGGCTTGAAATTCACACTATTTTTTTCGAATTTGTATTTTAATTTCAAATTTTTAATGATAATATTGAATATATTTCCATAGAATGTGTTTGGTTTGACATATTTGCATTGGGAAAAAATTTAAACTCACATGGTTTCTAGTAGAAATGTCAAAATAAGCTTAAAAACTGGTTTTTCATTGAATGTATTTTATTTTTAAAATAACTCGAAAACAGTAGGCTGTGGAATTTTGACGTCTGAGAGAGTGCTGTTTATTTTGCCAAAATGAACAACTTTGCCGAAGATGCCAAGTCTCTAGGACGTAAAACAAAGAAGTTAGATGGTGGCGCCACCTATGCGGACGATTTGCGAACTACTACGTTCTTAGTAATAGATGCCCCTGCTGATGTCAAGCAACTTTGTCGAAGATACCATGTGCCGGAAATGCTTCGTTTTGGAGTAATTAATTTTGTTCCGCTAGATTGCGATTCTGGCCCTTAGTGCAATGTTAACTTCTTTTCCCGATCAGCCTAGATAGCTGTGTAGTGTCGGTAGCGGTTATCTCAATTGGCTAAGAATAACACTACGGATCGCCTGATCCAGTGGTAAGAGTCCACTAAACAGGTGACCCCTAATTCATGGTGTTATGCGGCTTTATGCTTACCGTGCCAAGGAATGAATGGTTAGGGGGGTCTAATAAAAACCTAACCACAAACGGAGCCTGTGGAGAATTAGGGCGTCCTCCACAGTATTACGCCCTTACTGCGCTAACTGGAGCAATAGTGTAGTGGACCTTGCGTTTCTCCGAGATAATCAGTTGCCCTTCTTAAGTCTCAAATTTGAGGCTAAATAAGGGCGGGATCAGACGCGCCAACTTGGTCAAATTATTGGGGGGGCAAAGCCTGGTTTTTCGGATTTTTTGTATGGGAAAATCGAAAAATCAATAAAAATCATCAAATATTGGGGGGCAAAACCATGCTTGCCCCCCCTAAGTTGGCGCCTATGGGCGGGATTATTCAAATGTTGTAAATTAGCTTACATTACTACCTATACGGTTTCGCTTAATGCGTTTTCGCCATTGGCGTTTTATCAATTGAAACCGATTTGGTTTGTCGTTGATGTTTCCTTTTGGTGCTGTGATTGTGAAGAGTGTAATCCAGTCTAGTTTGGGTAGTGGCTACGGCTAGGAAACCTCAGATCAATTTTCAGCGTAAAAAGCGTGCGTGGCCCAAGTGGCTCTACTTTCGCAGGGTAACTTCTGTATAGGTTACCTTGTGAACCCAGTTTTGCTTCTTTCATTATAAATGAAGTGTCGTGCCTCGAGCATGCTATATGTATCTTAGAATAACGTTAACAGTATGTTTCAACCTTTCCTTATGGATGCCTGATGTTGATGTTTGGCAGTATTGCTACGATGATTACATCATCTGAAGTAGTTTTTTTTTTTTTGCTAGGTTTCTAGCTGCACTCTGAATAGAGTTGAAACCTCTACACTAGACCCGAAGATAGAAAAGAGTACGTAATCTTTCAGAAGCAGTTTGCCAGCCGTACGCGGAAAATGATATCCATTAAGACACTGTAGCAAACTGACTCAAAAAGTTACGGTAGAAGATTGGAAAGTTTTCAATTGGTCAGTTAGTCAGAATTTGCCTATGTAGTGTTATGGTCACACGGTTTGTGTTTGTCTTCTTGTTTGATTTTGTGGTATGGTTCCGTTCAATATGTATTTCTCCTCGTTAAGTCATTTGTAGTATGTTTGTTTTTTTTTCATCGAATCAATCGAACCCCGTTGTAGTGTATATAGCGTAAGTCAATGAAACTGTGTTTGAAATTTAACGAAAAACTATTCGGTTCAAAGTTGTAAAATTATTTCAGTGCATTTGCCAACACTGATAGTCGACATAGCGAATCGGTGGAATGACAGATGCGCCGACAAAAGGAAAGCCGACGAAGCAAGCCAAGCTTCAGGCATGCTCGGTTTTGTTTGACTCGCCCTTCTTTAGACAGATTTGAGAACGAACGGACGTGTTCGTGCGGCGCTCCGGCGCTGTGGCCGGCGGCAGGTTTTGCAGCCTTGGATTCACGACAATGGCGTAGCCGGTAGGCACCACGCTCCCAGGATGTTGTAAGTATTGTGAAAAACGTGGACTTTTGAAGAATCTAAAAGAAAATGATGAGGAAACTGAATGTGTGTTATTGCCAGTGTAATATGGCGTGCGGGTTGAAAATGTGCTTTTGTCGGTGCGAGAGATCAAAATAAAACAAAATTAAGATTGTGTTAGCCGGTGCGAGAGGACGCCGTGTGGAATAGTTTGTACGCAGGTGCGGGAGGACGCCTATAAAAAAAATGTGTTTCGCCGGTGCGAGAGGACGCCGTGCAAGTTGACTGTTTTGCATGTGTGAGAGTGCATCTAGCAGAAAAAATGTGTTTCGCCGGTGCGAGAGGACGCCGTGCAATAAAAAAAGTGTTTCGCCGGTGCGAGAGGACGCCGTGCAAAAAAAACTAAATTCGCAGTTGCGAGGAGAATGCCCAGCATTGGAAAGATTTTTTTTCGAGTGAGAGTATGGAGATAGAAAGGTGGGAAGTTCAGTTGGATGATCAGTGGAGAGGAGTTTTGGGATCTTGAAGTTGGACTGAGTTAGGATTACTCTTTGATAAGTGTCAATTGAGTTGGGACAGGTTTTGAATTGGATGTGTATGACTTTCGATTTGGAATGAGTTTGATGACATTCGTTTTGGATTTGAAATGGATTTTGATTGAAATGATGTTATATAAATTGGAATTAAAATGGATAGTGATTGGGTTTGGTTTGTATTAAGATTGGGTATGGAATTAAATGACGCTTGATTTATAATGGATTGATTCAAATTTTAATTGAAATTGAATTGGGTTTTAATTGAATTTTGATTTGAACTGAGATAAGAATTGAATTAGATATGGATGGGAATCGGTTTGTATTTTGACTGGATCTAAATTGGATGTGGATTAAATCGAAATTTGATTTTGATTGAATTGAACTGGTATTGGAGTTGCACTAGATTGACCGGTTCAGCTAATGATCGAATTTAGATTAGGATTGAATTAAATATGATTGGAACTGAATTTGGATTGCATGTAGATTGGATTAAGATAAAATTTACAATTTATTTTGAATGGATGGAAATTGGTTTATATTTGGATAGAAAATGGATAGCAATTAGATTGGATACGTATTGTAATTGGTTTGGATTAAGGCTTTGTCCCAATGAGGACGTTACGTCAAGAAGAGAGAGTGCATTCAATTTGTATTGATTTTTTTTATTGGAATGGGATTCAATTTGGACGAGGATTGGATTAGGTTTGGGGATGAACTTAGATTGGGTTTGAAATTGGTTCGGATTTTTGACTGGATTTAGATTGGATGTGGATAAAATTGTTTTTTTTTTTTTAATTTTGAATTGGATTTGCATTGGAATTGGATGGCAATTGGTTTGAATTTTTATTTGATGTGGAATAAATTGGAATATAATTTTGATTGGAATGGAAATGGAATTAGTTTGGATGTTGGTTGTATTTGGATTGAATTTTGGATTGGATCCAGGCAGTACATAAGTTGAAAGTAAATGCGGACTGTTTTTCTATTGGATTTTGACTGTTTTCAATAATTTACTATAAAGAAGAAAACATACGATAATGAAAAAGGGATTTAAAAAAAAAAATCATTCGCATTAGATGAAATCAAGGTTGCAACCATTCATTTGCGAAAATTTACATTCATTTGCTATTATCTCAGTTCAGAAGCATGCTATCGAAAAACAATGTATGGATGAATTTAACCTTGTAGTTTTATCTGAAAGTTTGCCGAATAACATTGGGGTCGCAAACGTATACCAAAGTCGTGAGCGAGCTGTGAAGGTAACTTTCCACAGCGTGAATGAAATTTACATTCACCGCGTGGAGAGTTGCCTTCACAGCTCGCTCACGACTTTGGTATACGTTTGCGACCCCAATGTTATTCGGCAAACTTTCAGATAAAACTACAAGGTTAAATTCATCCATACATTGTTTTTCGATAGCATGCTTCTGAAATGAGATAATAGCAAATGAATGTAAATTTTCGCAAATGAATGGTTGCAACCTTGGATGAAATTTGGATAAAGATCAAATGAGCTTCATTGATTTGAGGTTAATAAATAAGTGAATAAAATCTGGTTTAGTTGATATTTGAACGGATTGGAAAAAAAAATAATATAAACAAATGTGTAGTTTAGTGTTATATGAACTATGCACTGAACATGTAGTCTTTGTTGCATATAATTTCACAACAAGAGTAGAGGAGGGGAAGAATGTAGTGTATATAGCGTAAGTCAATGAAACTGTGTTTGAAATTTAACGAAAAACTATTCGGTTCAAAGTTGTAAAATTATTTCAGTGCATTTGCCAACACTGATAGTCGACATAGCGAATCGGTGGAATGACAGATGCGCCGACAAAAGGAAAGCCGACGAAGCAAGCCAAGCTTCAGGCATGCTCGGTTTTGTTTGACTCGCCCTTCTTTAGACAGATTTGAGAACGAACGGACGTGTTCGTGCGGCGCTCCGGCGCTGTGGCCGGCGGCAGGTTTTGCAGCCTTGGATTCACGACACCCGTATGCTAAAATATAGTCGATCCTGTGTCAAATTGATTTCTTGATTTCGCTAATCGTTCTGTACTTCTCTGTGTTCATCTTTTGTGTCCTTATTTCTGTTGGTGTCAAAATACCATCTAAGAGATAAACAAAAATACGTCAAGTTGGTCAGTTGATTGCAATAAAATTTTAAAATAATAAAGATTGCTTGTCAACTATTATGTATTCGTCCCCCTACAAATACTATGTAAAATGTTCAAATTCGTACAATTGGCTTCTTTAATGGTGTTGAGATAATTCGATATTCTGAATCTGCATATCAAACTGAGCCGAAATCCAAATTTTCATGAATTTTGGTGCCCGGGAACCTATTTAAAAATCAATTTGAAGTTTGTATGGGAGCGATTTGTCGAATCACCCCTCGTCGCAGTTTGTACTGGGCACAGCTGTCAAACAGTTGCCCAGCTGTCAAAAGGTGATTTCAATAAATCTCTTTGAAATTGATATTGGGTACCAAAACAAAGTTCTAAAAATCTGAAAAAAATCATAGTGGCTCAGAAAAAGGTGCTCTTTCGTATAAAATCAAAAAATCAATAGGGGTACTCACTAAACAGATTAAATTGCTGCGTAAGCCTTGATTTTCTGCTTATTTGAAATGTTTCAGGATTTTGCAAATGAAATAATCAAAGATTGCCTTGGTGATCGTGACGTTTAATCAGTTTACGCTGTAAAGTGAATCCCCTTAATATATTTTTCAAAATTTAAAAACCCAATTGTCCTATCGGTCCTACCTAGATAAACCATGTCATTTTCTCAAGCGTAGCCTAGAAATGTCAACCTAGTCATGCACAAGTAACGTTGTTCAGTTAACAAAAAGCAGTCAGTTTTTGTCCAAAATGTCACGTCGAACGCATTGACGTCAACAATGCGTTTAAGTGTTCGCACGTTAGCTTCGAATCTATCAGCACAATTAAGTGCTGCAAATCTCCTTCCCGTTAATTCTTCGGTCGATTTGAATTGCTTTATTTAAAGAAAATATGACCAACTAACATTCTAAAAATTCGAAAAAGCGACTATGACATTAATAATTTACTAATCAAAATTAACCGAGAAACGTGGGAAATAGAGCCCAAACAACATTTTGAAGTCAGCTGGCTGTAAAAGGTTCCAAAACCTGTCACAAATCCTACAATACTTTTATTAGGATTTGTAACGATCATCAAAACCTTCTTAAATCCAACCGACTTGGAACTATTGCTTGGGAATAGACTCTAATGAGCCCTGGCGGATCCTGATTCGAGCATGTCTGATGCATATGATCAGCCATACTCCATCTGCAGCAGCCGGTTCGTGATGAACCGTTGGAGGCGCATTAAAGTGTTAAAAAGGTGATATGTTTCACTAAAGAACACTACATTACACTAATCAAAATGAAACTCCTTCACTTTAATACCGTCAACCCCTGCGAACTTGGCCAGGGATTACATCATCTGAAGTAGTTCAAACATTAATTTGAGATGTTTCAGTTTGATGGATTACTTAGGTAGTACAGTTCATGGATAACTTAACATAGAATTGCACCTAACCAATCTCTGCATGAGCAGAATTTGTCATGAGTTGACTGATTGGCATGTGTCAGATGAGGAGTCTCCATTTGACCTTCTTTGCACTTTTGAGTGTTCCTTCGCAAAATTTTCGTATTCAGGCGTCCCTGCTCAACGAACTAGGAAACCTGTACTAATTGGTTGCGACCACATTTTGTGGATAACTCGCTTCCATTGCTACTCCAAGAGAGTTTCATTGTGGTTTTGTACCTACAACGCCCTCCATTGCATTGTGGTATACCATAACTATTGCTTTGAAAGAAGCTTGTCCTCTGTGATCTGTGCGGGCTGCAAGAGGTATTCCTGAATGGAACTCTGATCTGTTCAAGTTCAAAATATCTTCGGATAAACCATTCTTTTGTATAGTTACGAATCTCTAGCTTCCGCTTGAGAATTATAGCTATATAATCGACTTAGTTTTCAGGAGGAAATGGGGTTTTGTCCTATTTTTCTGCAGACGGATTTGAGTATTTCAAACATGTTTTGAACTCTTGTAGTTTTCTATGGGGTATTTTCATGGCATGAAATTACTCTGTAGTTTTATCCCGAAAGGGTGCGTGCGTTGTATAAAGATGGAATGAGTTTCAGATTTATCTGGTTACCTCGTTCTTTCTGAAATGCTTGAAACGCATTGTCGATTTTCACATCTGTGATGTTCGTCTGGCTGACATGCCTACTCATGTGAACTCACATGCCTCCCAATTTGGGATGTCCACAGTGACTCTTTTACACAAAGTTGTATTTGTTTTCAAGAAAGTACTCGCTCAAACGTAGGTTTTGCGGTAATTTCTTGAATATTGAGGATGCTTTCGATGACGTGCCTTTCAATGTCATATTGAAAGTCGCATGACGTCACAAGCTACCTCCAATGAGCTATAGGCTCTCTTTACGCTTATGCGTTTTACAGTGTCCTTTTCAGGGCACTGAATAAACCCATTGTGGTATGAGCTATGAGCTCTCATTGCGCTTATGCGTTCATTCCCTCTTTCAGGGTACCCTTTCCTATTTCATCACCTTTCCCTCTCCTAATCCCATTCCATCCCTTGTCCCATTCTCCCTCAGGTAAATGATGAAATAGGCTTATATGTATGGCGATGGCACAAATGTCCCAAATGGAGGATAACGTGCCTTTGGAGCCGGCCTTCTGATACCTGATACCATTGCTCCGGTTAGCGCAGTAAGGACAACATGCTGTGGAGGGCGCCCTGGTACTCCACAGGCTCCGTTTGCGGTTAGGTTTTCATTAGACCCCCCTAGCCATTCATTCCTAGGCACGGTAAGCATAAAGCCGCATCATACCATGAATTAGGGGTCACCTGTTTAGTGGATTCTTACCACTGGATCAGGTGGTCTGTAATGTTATTCTTACCTTAGCCAATTGAGACAACCGCTACGGTAATGGTAACCGACACTACACAGCTATCTAGGTTGATCGAGAAAAGAAGTTAATATTGATGATCAACTTCATACACCCTCGAGTAGCCAGATCCGTAGTTTCAACTCGAACGTGAAATCTGTGCTGCTGTACGCCAGTGAAACTTGGTGTATATCAGCAAAGAACACTGAACGGATGCAGGTCTTCATCAATAGATGCCTGCAATATATAATTCGTGCATGGTTGCCTCACAATTGGATCTCCAGCGTCGATGTCATCGAAAGCCGATAGCGACAGATATTCGGAAGCGAAAGTGGAGGTGGGTCGGCCACACTCTACGCAGGGGCGGGAAGGAAATCTGCATGCAAGCGTTGGATTGGAATCCAGCAGGACATCATAGCAGAGGCAGGCCCAGAAGCTGTTGACGGTGCAGCCTCAATAAGGAAATCAAGGAAGTCGACAGAAATTCGATCTGGCCTCCTGGTGATGGCGAGTATTCGCCCAGGGTGGAGATCTTTCAATTCGGCCCTTTACCCTATGAGTGCTCAGAATTGAAAATAAGAAAATGAATTACTCTAAATGTAATGTAGTGCAAATGAATGTAAAAGAACTGCG
>NC_085136.1:244954514-245013974 GCF_035046485.1 Aedes albopictus | reverse complement strand
TATTACTTACACTGTGGCTGAACTCTGTGGGGGGATGTGAAACAGATCGGGAGCGATTTTGGTTCAAACGATCGCACCATCATCATCATCAGAGTTTGCTCTTTTCGTTCTGTGTGCAAGCAATTTCCAGTTTGGAATGGAGAATTTCCGATGTGAGAATCGCTTCTTCACGGCAAGTTATATGGGTAACAGCGTGTGGGTCAGTGACGTAGTCGGTGTTCAGGAAGGACTAATACCGATTTTTTATTGCTTTTTGAGGAGAAACTTGCGTATTTTGCGTTTTGGCTCTTCCCAGACAGAATAAACTAGGTTTTTTTTTATTATATTCCCGTCTGTGTACGTACCGACCTGTTGAAGGCAAGCCGACTTCGAACCCCTGGACCACCCCTTGAACCATATCTGAACTAACCATTCTTCGAGTCCACGCGCCACCTCCTCTGTAGCTCGAAGACGATGTGGAAACGGCACTCCAGCCAAACTCTTCCCTACACATCCTCTGGACAAGATTGTGCGGAGTCGTGTCCACCACGCATGTGGAAAGCATGCGGTCACGCATTGTGCGAAAACGCGGGCACACGAACAAAACGTGTTCCGCCGTTTCCTCTAAACAATTACACACTGGGCATTCGGGAGAATCCGCATGCCCGAAACGGTGTAGATACTGTCGGAAGCAACCATGACCTGAAAGGACCTGTGTCAGATGGAATGTAACTTCCCCATGGCGCCTATTAATCCAACTATCTACCCTCGGTATCAACCTATGGGTCCACCTTCCTTTGGTGGAACTGTCCCACGCGCGCTGCCATTTGACCATAGAGGCCATCCTGGCAGTCCTGCGTATGCCTCTTGTGCCGCGCATTTCGAAGCACTCCATGTTCTCACTGATAAGGGTGCCGATAGGCACCATACCAGTAATGACGCAGAGCGCGTCGTGTGGTACGGTACGGTACGCGCTCGCAGGCACATCAGCCTGCATAAGTACTTTCCAGCTTCCGTCGGTAGCATTCAGTACTTAGCGCGGTGCCCCACGCCGGGCCGCCATACCTAAGTATGGACGTAGCAACACTAGCCAGAACCTTGCGCTTACTGGCGTACACCACAGAGCTATTGGACATCATCCGGGACAGTGCCGCAATAGCTGTGGAGGCTCTTTTACAGGCTTATCTTCGATCATCACACCCAAGTGTTTGACGGAGCCCTTTGACAGGATAGTGCACTCACCTACACTGATATCTGCTTGCTGCTCTGACTTCTGGTTGTTAACAACCGTCACCTCTGTCTTGCGGTGAGCCAGCTCCAGTTTCCTGGATCGCATCCACGCCTCCACAACCTTGATCAAGTGGTCGGTAGTCAACTTCACCTCCTCGATCGTTTCACCGTCGACTTCGAGCGTAATGTCGTCGGCAAATCCGACAATCTCCACTCCCACTGGGTACTCTAGCCTCAACACCTCGTCGTACATGGCATTCCATAACACCGGACCCAGGATGGAGCCTTGCAGGACTCCTGAGGTTATGTGAAAGCACTTCCGACCCACCTCCGTGTCGTAAACTAGTACGCGATTCTGAAAGTAGCTTTCGAGAATCTTGTACAAGTACTCCGGTATCCCCAGACGCAAGAGCGCATCGGCAATAGCAGACCAGCTGGCGCTATTAAACGCATTCCTTACATCCAAAGTCACTACCGCGCAGAAGCGGATTCCCCTCCTCTTAGGCTCGAGTGCTTTCTCGGCGGTTTTTGTAACCGACAAGATAGCGTCTACGGTGGACCTCCCCTTCCGGAAGCCGTACTGGTTACTCGAATGACCATTTTCGCCCTCGGTGAACCTCAACATTCTATTGAGGATGATCTTTTCGAGCACCTTCCCCGCCGTGTCAATCAAGCATATTGGTCTATATGCCGACGGGTCTCCGGGTGGTTTCCCCGCCTTTGGCAATAGTACCAGGCTCTGCCTCCTCCAAGCTTCTGGGAAAACTCCCTTGACCAGGCATTTCTGCATAGCAGACCTGAACATCTCGGGAGCCTCTGCAATAGCTACTTTTAAGGCCAGGTTCGGAACTCCGTCCGGACCTGGGGCCTTACCCACGCTAAGAGACTTAGCTATCCCCGCAAGTTCCACATCGGTGACCCTCTCCTCATCGCCAGCCCCAGTCCCCGGCTGTCCTACGAAAGGAGGCCAAGGACTAGGATCATGACGCGGAAAAAGTTCTCCAATGATCCCCTCCAACATCTCTGGAGATTGCTCTGTAGGAGCCATCACACCTCTCGTCTTGGCCATAAACATCCTGTAGGCGTCACCCCACGGGTTCGTATTGGCATTCTGACAGAGACCCTCAAAAGAGGCCTTTTTGCTTGCTCTTATCTCGGTCTTAAGCGCGGCTTTTGCAGCGGCGAACACCACCCACCGTTCGTTTCCCTCTTCCTCTGATCGTGCTCGCTGCATCCGCCACTTCGCCCGTAGGCAGGCGCGGCGCAGGTCCGCAATCGCGTCGGTCCACCAGTAAGCTGGTGGCCTCCCATTTCTAGGGAGGACTCGCCTAGGCATGGTCGCATCACACGCACGTGAGAGCACCGCTACCAGCTCGTCGCCGTCTAAACCGATTAAGTTTCGCTCACGGCGGAGCGCCTCCCTAACTACCCCTTCGTCGAAGTATGATGTCCTCCACCTGCGAGGGCTTGGCCTTGGCCTAGCCGCCTCTTCTTCTATCCGCTGTCTGCTGTTGTTGTAGTCGATACTGTAGCGAACCGCCAGGTGATCGCTGTGAGTGTAGCTATCGTCTACTCCAGTTCGAGCTACTTGTTAGGCCAGGACTACAAAAAGTAACGTCAATTATCGACTTCGCATCGTTCCGACTAAAGGTACTCTTGGTACCGACATTAGCCAGGTCGATATCATGTATGGCCAGTGTTTCCGCTGGTTCGTAAAACAGCTTTCTCATTCCACGGCCCAGGCATTGAAGTCACCCGATAATACCACCGGCCTTCGCCCTGTCAGCACGGTCGCCATATATATGTATACAGTCTAGCATCTGCGTGAATTGCACGATCGGCCACCGTGGAGGCGCATAACAGCTGCAGACGAAGACCCCGTTTACTTTGGCGACCACGAAGTTCTCATAGGTAGTATACACCAACTCTTGGACGGGGCATTTACCCGTCGTACATATCGCCGCCATTTGTCTGGACCAATCCGTGACCCAATTGCCGTTGCCGGCGGGTATTAGTATGGGTCCGCTATAATGGTGATATCCGACCCCCACTCAGAAACCTGACAAAGCAGTTGCTGAGCCGCGTTACAGTGGTTAAGGTTCTGCTGCGTTACCTTCACTGTGATTTGTTCACTGCGGCTTTCTTGAAGGTCGGGCACCTTGGACCACCCGTAGTTGTTAACGGATTTCCCGGTTGTAGTATGAAGTACTTAGTGATTGTGCATGTACTTAAGTCGGATACTAAGCTACTCCCAATCAGTAGGCCTTGACTTAGATAGACTGACATTTGACACTTACACTGATCATTCTCAAATAAACGTTGATACTGAAAGCACGTATTTCACTAAAGAAATCAGAAGTGGGATAAGCCTACGAAATGTTCCTGCAAAGCCATTTGCGTTCGGAAGAAGTCCAAGAGAATCTCGGAAGTGGCCTTCCTTCTCAAGACGTCAGAAACCAGTCCGAAACATTGAGCTTAGGATCAAATCAAATGAACAATCAATCAAGAAAAGCCAGTGCCAACACTGGTGGAAACGGAGATACTGTGATAGCTGATCAGAGATACAATAGTGAAGTAAAAGCTGGTCAAGTTACACGTTGTACAATCAAGCTAGACGAACTTTCCGAATTTTTGCCGTTCTTTTCGGGATTACCAGAAGAAAATGCACAATTTTCCATCAACACTGTGGAACAAGCTAGAAAGACGTTCAATATCGAAGAAGAAGTAATGAAACTGGTGGTGTTCAAGCATCTTCAAGGTAATGCTAAAGTTTGGCTGTCGTCCCAACCGGATGTATTCTTAAGAGACTATTTAGAAGTTATCAACTTACTCAAAGCGACGTTCATTGTTCCTGTTGACGTTTTTGAATCAAGAAAAAAATTTGAAAATCGTACATGGAGCCCTGAAGAAACATTTGCTGAATATGTGTTCGCCAAAAGAAGCTTAGCTATTCCGCTGAAACTGCATGAAGAGGAGCTGATCATCTATTTAATTGAAGGAATTCCAGATCGCCAATTGAAAAATCAAGCCAAAATTACAAGATTTTCGACAGTCACCAGTCTTCTTGAAGCTTTCCGATCAATTCGTCTACCGAAGCAAAGTTTTTCCCGTTATCCTGTTTGTTTCAACTGCAACCTACCTGGACATATCGCTGTACACTGCCGTAATTCAAGAAACTATCATCCAACAACCTGGGGTGCAGATAATGTCAAGAGGAATTCGTTAGAGGGGAGGATTTCCTGGAAGGAGAAAACGCCAAGGATTGCAGCTGTCCAGAGCAATCAAAATTCGGAACACAACACAGCTACACACTTCGAACACGACGGACTGGTAGATATACAGTTGACTGATTTTAAAACTAATTTGAAAGCATTATATGATACAGGGAGTCCAGTTTGTCTGATACGCCTTAGTTTAGCACAACAAGGAATAATTTATCCATTCAATAGCAATAAATCGTTTAAGGGTATCGGAGGAACTGGACTGACGATTGTGGGTAGATTAGTAACTAATGTTAAAATTCAAAATTTATTTTTTAGAATTGAGTTTTTGGTGATTCCTGATTCGACTATCTTTTTTTTTATCTATTTCATTTATTTGGGGCTCAATCGCGTGTAACGCTTTACGGAGCCGAGGATCTTTCTTTGTACTTAATAATATACATTTTACAGAGTAATAGCTTTATAATGATATCTGTTAGTAATGGGTGGAAGCCAGGGTACTCGTGGCAGCTCGAGGTTAGAAGGTCACATTTTGAGGGATGGACAGGGTAAGGATTGGGCCAAAGGTTTCACTGCAGCTCATCCGGGGGTGAATCGCATCTTGCTAGCGTATTCGGTGCCTTGTGGTGTTGGTACCAACTTGTTGTGGGACTTGGTCTTCCGGATGGCCATGAGCAGCTTGGTAACACAAAGAGGACAAAACAGAGAAAAAAAAACTGGAGAAGAGAACACAAGCGAATTAAACTTTTATATCAGCAGAGCGAAGAAAGTCGAAAATACATCCCATGTACGTGACATCGCGGGTCCCCAACACATCTCTCACAAGAACAAAGGGTTGTCTACCTCGGGCCTCAAGGGTATCCAATAGTAGCGCTCTGGAGGCGTCATTATCCGGGCATTGCCAAACTACGTGGTCGATGTCATCATAACCGGAACCGCACTTAGTACAAACATTGCTCAACGCGAGGTTAATCCTGTGTAAATGCGCATCTAGCGAGTAATGGTTGGACATAAGCCTTGACATTACGCGAATGAAATTTCGACTCACATCCAAACCATGCCACCACGCTCGCAAGGAAACATTAGGAATAATGGAATGTAACCACCGTCCCAGCTGGCCATCTCGCCAATCATTTTGCCAACTTTGAAGAGAACTCTGGCGAACAAAATGGAAAAATTCATCATGTGAAATTCTTCTATCATAGATCTCACCTTCCTGTGCGCCCACCTTTGCGAGAGAGTCCGCCTTCTCATTGCCATAAATTGAGCAATGTGAGGGGACCCATACAAAGGTAATCTTGTATGATCTTTCGACCAGTGCACCCATCTGCTCCCTTATTTTTGTAAGAAAGTAAGATGGATGTTTTACAGGTTTCATCGACCGGAGTGCCTCAATAGAACTAAGGCTATCCGAGAAGATGAAGAAATGGTCTACGGGCATGTTGGAAATCATCCCCAAAGCGAAGTTGATTGCTGCCAGCTCAGCAACATAAACCGAGCAAGGTTCCTGAAGTTTGCGGAAGGCGGTGGAATTTTCATTGAAGACACCGAAACCAGTGGATCCATTTATGCGAGACCCATCAGTGAAGAATCTCTTACAGGAATTGACATGTTGGTACTTTTCGTTAAAAATGCGGGGAATAGATATACATCGAAGTTGATCTGGAATTCCATGAATAGCTTGTTTCATTGACAGATCGTATTTAACAGAGGAACTGTCATTGGTGAAGTGTACACGAGGTGGATTATGACCTGGGAGGCTTATGTCAGATGACATGTAGAAAAGATAGATTCTCATAAATTTTGACTGAGTATTCAGAGTAAGCATTTCTTCGAAGTTTTCAATAACAAGTGTGTTGCTCACTCCACACTTGATAAGTAACCTTAGCGAGAGCTCCCAGAAGCGGTTCTGGAGAGGTTTCACCCCTGCCAGGACCTCTAGGCTCGCATTATGCGTTGAATGCATGCAGCCGAGGGCAATACGCAGACAACGATATTGAATTCGTTCCAATTTTATTAGGTGGCAGTTTGCTGCTGAGTGGAAACAGAAAGAGCCATACTCGAGAACAGAGAGAATAGTCGTTTTGTAAAGTTTTATGAGGTCTTCCGGGTGAGCACCCCACCATGTTCCGGTAATTGTGCGTAGAAAATTGATCCTTTGCTGACATTTTTGCACCAAATACTTAGTTTGGGTACCCCAAGTGCCTTTTGAATCAAACCAGACCCCAAGGTATTTCGAAGTCAAAGATTGGTCGATTTCTATTCCCAAAAGATTGAGTTTCAGTTGGGCTGGGTTCCGCTTTCTAGAAAACACGACCAATTGAGTTTTTTGCGGAGCAAACTCGATCCCTAAATCTCTTGCCCAGATTGACAGATTATTTAGAGAATTTTGCAATGGTCTTTGCAACATTTCTGCATGTGGGCCTTTTAGAGAAACCACCGCATCATCTGCAAGTTGTCTTAGCGTGCATTGGCCTTCCAAGCAACTATCAATATCTTTCACGTAGAAATTATAAAGCAAGGGACTTAAGCATGAGCCTTGGGGTAGACCCATGTAGCTAATTCTGGAAGTTGACAGTTGTCCGAGATTGAAGCTCATATGTTTTTCTGACAACAAATTATACAAGAAATTATTTAAAATTCCTGGAAGTCCACTATTGTGCAGTTTTTCTGACAATATTCCTATGGAAACTGAATCAAAGGCGCCCTTAATATCCAAGAAAACTGAAGCCAGTTGCTCCTTTTCCGCAAAGGCCAGTTGAATATCTGTTGAAAGCAACGCTAGACAATCGTTTGTTCCTTTACCCTTGCGAAACCCGAATTGTGTATTTGATAGCAAGTTATTCGATTCGACCCAATGATCGAGTCGTGATAGGATCATTTTTTCCAACAATTTCCTTAAACATGATAACATAGCAATTGGGCGGTATGAATTATGATCAGACGCTGGTTTACCAGGCTTTTGAATAGCTATTACTTTGACCTGTCTCCATTCATGCGGAACGATGTTGTTCTCCATGAATGAGTTGAACAGGTCCAGTAATCGTCTTTTCGCGATATCTGGGAGATTCTTTAGAAGATTGAACTTTATCATATCGCGTCCCGGAGCAGAATTGTTTGAAGAAAGAAGAGCTATAGAGAACTCCAGCATGGAGAATGGTCTGTCCAGAGAGCCGTCTCCTGAGGAAGTTTCCCAAGAGAGCGGTTCAGCTGGGACCGAGTCTGGGCAGACCTTTTTCGCGAAGTTGAATATCCAGCGATTGGAGTATTCGTCACTTTCATTAGAAGAAGAGCGGTTTCGCATGTTGCGAGCCACTCTCCAAAGCGTTGTCATCGAAGTTTCTCTTGAGAGACCCTCAATGAAATGTCGCCAATAACTACGCTTTTTCGCTTTTAGCAAGTTCTTCAGTTGTCTTTCGAGTTTAGCGTACTCTTGATAAAGATCCGAGGTGCCTTGCCTACGAAAAGCTTTGAAGGCATCAGATTTTTTAAGATACAATTGGGTGCAATCATCATCCCAGCCAAGGGTGGCTGGTCTTCTTTTGAAGGTTGCACTTGGAACACGTCGTTTTTGTGATTCTAATGCACTCCTGTAAATCAGTTCAGACAGGAATCGATACTCATCCAAAGGTGGGAGAGGATTGGATGATTCAACTCCAAAAGATACCGCTTCTGCATACTTTTGCCAATCGATGCTCCTAGTGAGGTCAAAAGGGACCTGAATTGGCTCGTATGACCTTTCGCAATTATGTTTTATGGTGGTTATAATGGGCAAGTGATCACTACCATGAGGATCTTCGATCACCTTCCACAAGCAATCGAATGATAGTGAACTTGATCCCAGAGAAAGGTCAAGCCGACTTTCTTTACCGTCGGATGCAATGCGTGTCACTTCACCTGTATTTAAAATGTTCAAATTGAAATCGTCGCACAAATCATAAAAAATAGCCGCTCTACGATCGTCATATGGTTCGCCCCACCCAGTACCATGTGAGTTCATATCACCCAGAATTAAAACTGGATGTGATAGTGCAGAAACTGCATTCCAAAGATGACGGCGGTTAATTGAAATACCTGGAGGAATGTAAACGGAAGCTACGCAAAGATCTTTACCCTTTACGTTTATTTGGCAAGCGACAATTTCTACTCCAGGATGAGTCGGAATTGGTATTCTGTAAAAGGAGTAAGTCTTTTTGATCCCCAAAAGAACTCCCCCATAATGGTCATCTCGATCCTGGCGTATAATGTTAAAATCATGGAAGTTGAGTTCATCTTCAGAAGAAAGCCATGTTTCACAAAGGGCAAATATATCACAATCTGAGTTGTGAATCAAAAATTTAAACAGGTCTAATTTAGGTTTTAAACTATGACAGTTCCACTGTAGCACAGTGATCATATCTTGCACCTCTTTTGATGAATTATCCATCGAAAGATATGATCGAAGCAAGGAGGGGCCATGATTGTGTCAAATTCCGAAAATATTCTTCTACTGTTGGGATAAAAATATCAAGAATGCCTCGAAGAGTGTCCGGAAGGCCAAGGGCATGATATAAGCGATCCACAAGAACCCTGAAAGTAAGCAGTCCTCGTTTGGGCTTGGGGGATTGAGTTGAAGTTCGAGGAGCTTTTGTAGCCTTTTTTTTGCTACTTTGTCGAATGCTTCTTTTTGAAGTATACTTAACAGTTGGAGGCGGATTCACTAGGACTTTACTGCAGCATGGAACTGAGTAATCAGGGGCCTGTTTGTTCGGAGTTTTTAAATTTACTCCGCCTCCTTTCATATTAGGCAAACTTTTGAGGGAAGATTTCAAAAAAACCTTTCGGCGCAATCCCGGGGAAGATGATGACTTCCTTTTTCCAGGTGCGTGTACCTCCGAAGAAGATCCACCCTCATCAGTTTCGTCATCGTCCTGATCATCAGAAGACAACTCGTGAAAGGGATTTTCAACTGGGACAGCTGATTCAGACACGGATTCTGGTGTTTTAAAAGATTTCACCATCTCCGCATATGTCTGTTTGGAGCGCCTTATGATAGAGCGACTCTCATTTTGAATGCGTCTCTTATAAGCCGGGCAATCTTGCAAGTCATGTGGATCTCCGCCACAGTAGCTACACTTTTCAGCTTCCTGTGTGCAAGAGTCCTCTAAATGAGCCTGGTTGCATTTGCCACAACGAGGTTTGTTGTCGCAAAAGCTATCACTGTGACCAAACTGCTTGCATTTGGTACAATTGAATACCTTCGGCCTAAAAAGACGCACTGGGTAAAAAGCACCATCAATGACTACAAATTCTGGGAGGACGGAACCTGGGAAAGTCACTCGAAAAAACGCTGATGGCGAGTACACTTTCTTACTCCCTTCCATGGAAGCCTTAGACAGCCGCTTGCAATCTAGGATTGCCACATCGGGGATAGATCTATTCTTAAAGCGTCCGAATCCGCTCTTGATGTCCTCGCACGTCAGCATTTCGTCGAGGATCTTCCCCTCCACCTCTACTTCTCGTGCCGGCACATAGATCGTATATTCACAGCTAAACGCTTCGTGCTGAGCAATTTCATTTGCTGCTTTGTAACTAGGTGCAGTTACACGCAGCTTGGTCTGTTTCACTTGATGAATAACAGTCCCAGGATACTTACGCGTCAGATCTCGAGAGATTGAGAGTACATTCAACGGTTTGTTTTTGCGCCGGAAATAGACAACCCAAGGCCCAGGCGAAGATGGTTGGTAAAATCGCGTTCGAGCAATGAGATCTTTTGGAGGCGTTTCGCCTCCATTTGAAACGTCCATGCGGGAGCGAACTCTACCGCTAAAACACACAAAAGCAAAACAAAACTAAATGGAAGAGTTGGTTTTTAATTTGACACAACCTGTGTAGTCAAACGTACAAAATAGTAATACTTGTGAAAAAAACCAAACTTTTTTGAACCTAACGATATTTGTATTTTGACCCACCCTAATGGATCGAAAAAAAAACGTGCAGGGCGAAAAATGTGGAGGAAAAAAAACGACCTTGAAAACAAAGCAGACTCGGAGCAGCAAATAAAATTCGACACAATAGATTGCTACTTAACCGTTTCCACGCGGTGTGGCTATAGCAGCTGTCCGTTCGTCCGTTCGGTGTGTAGGCTACGGCAGCAGGTAGTACTCAACGCAGCTGATATGCGTTGAATTAATCGCCGATGAAGCTGACGGCGAATGTTATTTCAATGGTGGCACGATACTATGTAGATCTTGTCTACCTAGTTCGCTCCCTTCGCAGGCGCAATCACTTAGAGGCACTTCACTTGCACTTAATTTGATAATAATTCTTATCCGTCGACCAAAAACCCACTCGGGCGGTGGGGAAAAAGACCGAAAAAGAACACTGTGAAAGTACCTTGTGATGAGACCGGGAACCTGTCGACCGACTCGTACAAGCGCTCAGCAAGGAATGGATTCGACTATCCAGCCATATGACGTTATAATTGGAAGAGATGCGATTTCTGATCCAAGAATGAAAACTGTTATCGAGAAGAGCAAAATTCGCGTATTTCCATGTTCTTCTATTGACGGTGAAAAAAGCGTAGCTGTAAAAAAGGTAAAAAGTACGAATGTAGTTTGTAATTTAGAATCAATCAAAAATGTTGGTGATATTGGTAACGATCATTTGTCCAAATTGAAACATATTTTAGAAATGTGTTATTTTAATTTTAATCGACCAACCTGTCCTGAACTTGAATATGACATGAAAATTATATTGAAATCTGGTGCACCATTTCATTTTAAGCCAAGACGACTTTCTCAAAACGATAAAATAAAAGTAAATAAAAAGGTTGATGAATTGCTTAAATTAGGAATAATTAAAGAAAGTGATTCACCATTTGCTAGCCCTATAGTAGTAATTCCCAAAAAAGGTGACGATATTAGATTATGTGTTGATTATCGAAAATTAAATAAAGACACGTATCGTGATAACTATCCTCTCCCGTTGATAGAGGACATATTTGATAAACTTAGATCCAAGACAGTATTCACAATTTTAGATTTGAAATCGGGTTTTCACCAAATTAAAATTGCTTCGGAATGTACTAAATATACCTCATTTGTTACACCATCAGGACAATATGAATATTTGCGGGTTCCCTTTGGTCTTTGTAATGCACCAGCTGTATTCCAAAGATTTGTAAATAAAATTTTCAAACCACTTATTGATGAAGGTAAGATAGTGGTGTATATAGATGATATTTTAATTGCTTCAAAAACAATAGAAGAACACTTTGAAACATTAAAGGCAGTTTTGGAAATTCTCAGTAAAAATTTGCTAGAATTGAATCTCGATAAGTGTAAATTTTGTTTTAATGAAATTGATTACTTGGGTTATACAATCAATGAACTAGGACGGAAACCAAGCAAGTCTCACATTGAATCCATTCAAAATTTTCCAATACCGAAAAATTCAAAAGATGTTTAAAGATTTTTAGGATTGACTACAGTAAAACCTCCATGAGTCGATATTGAAGGGACCATCGACTCAAGGAAATATCGAGTAGTGGAACAAAAATCCTTTGGGAAGCTTTTTAGGGGGGCCATCATAGTAACCCAGAAATTATTTTTCAGTATGGAAAAAATTACCTCCATGAGTCGATATCGAGTCAAAGAACATCGACTCATGGAGGTTCGATTGCTAGGCCTTTGTATAATTTACTGAAAAAGGATGCTGAATTTGTTTTCAATGAAACCGAAATGAATGCTTTTGACAAATTAAGAAACAAATTACTTTCATCTCCTGTTTTGGCAATTTATGACCCGAAAGCTGACACTCAATTGCACTGTGATGCTAGTTCTTATGGTTTTGGAGCTATTTTGTTACAAAAACAGTTGAATGGGAATTATCATCCTGTAAGTTTCTTCAGCAAGAAAACGGATGAGTATGAGAGTAAACTACATAGCTTCGAGTTAGAAACATTGGCAGTTGTTCATGCCATTAAGCGATTCCATGTTTATTTATCTGGAATTAAATTCAAAATTTTTACCGACTGCAATGCTCTGGCGCAAACATTAGATAAAAAAGAAATTAATCCGAAAATAAGTCGATGGGCCATGTTTCTAGAAAATTATAATTATAGCTTAGAATATAGAAATGGAATTAAAATGCAACATGTAGATGCTTAAGGTAGAATGTCGATGAGTGAAATTGAAAAAGGTTCAAGAATACAAAGGTCTAGTCAACCAAAAGAACAAACTGTATGCCTCTTAGATACTGAGGACGTTGAAAGGAACATTATTTTAGCACAAGAGCAAGATGAAAAAGTTAAAAATATTAAAATACATTTAGAATCAAATACTTTTCCAAATTTTGAGCTTAAAAATGGCATTTTATTTAGAAAAAATAATGAACAGCTTCTATTGGTTGTACCAAAACCAATGATTGATAATATTATACGAATTTGTCATGATAAACTTGGACACATTGGAATTGAGAAAACAATGATAGAAATTAAAAAATTTCACTGGTTTGCATGCATGAGGAAAATTGTGAAAAAATATATTAAGAATTGCTTGAGTTGTATATTTTATAGTCCTTCAGATACAAAGAAAGAAGGGTTTCTTAAAAACATTGATAAAGGTCAGAATCCATTTCACACTATTCATTTAGATCATTATGGACCAATTCAACAACGATCGTCAAAACATTTTAAGTATATTTTAGTAATTGTTGATGCATTTACAAAATATGTTAAATTTTATCCTACCAAATCCACGAATACTAAAGAAGTTATAGATAATTTAATTTTATATATGAACCATTACAGCAAGCCTTTGAGAATAATTACTGATAGAGGTAGTTGTTTTACATCTGCAAATTTTGAAAAGTTTTATACTGATCGTTGCATTGTGCATATAAAAACAGCTTCCTACACTCCTGAAGCAAATGGTCAAGCTGAAAGAATAAATAGAACACTTACACCAATGTTAGCAAAACTAATAGATGAGACGAAACTTAATTGGGATAATTTACTTCCAAATTTAGAATTTGTTTATAATAATACATATAATTTAAAGCAATTAAAAACTTTCCTTGTATATTTTTGTTTGGTACACATCAAAATAATCTAAATAATGAAAGCAATAATATGGAAATATTCGTAAAAAATAATCAAAATCAAACACAAAATTACAATCTTACAGAAATTCGAGAACAAGCAAAAGATAATATAGAAAAACTTCAGGCTTACAATAAGGAAATGGTGGACAGAAAAAGAAAAGTTGTTCAAGATTATAAAGAAGGCGATTTTGTTGTTCTTAAAATTAATGCTGATAATAAACTCTCAAAAAGATTTAAAGGCCCTTACATTATAAAGAAATTATTGCCAAATGATCGATACCTTGTCACTGACATTGAAGGTTTTCAAGTTTCTAACTTACCATTCAGCTCGATTTGTTCACCGAATAATATGAGGAAATGGCTCTCCGATACAGATTCGCTCTCAGATACAAATTATGACGTCGATGAGGACATCGACGAGTCAGGATGACCGAATGTAGTATGAAGTACTTAGTGATTGTGCATGTACTTAAGTCGGATACTAAGCTACTCCCAATCAGTAGGCCTTGACTTAGATAGACTAACATCTGACACTTACACTGATCATTCTCAAATAAACGTTGATACTGAAAGCACGTATTTCACTAAACCGGTACAGATCATACAAATGGGTGGACTCGTGCAGCCTTGTGCTTTATGACCTTCAGCGCCGCATCTCCTACACAGTTTGCGCCTGTCAGGGCCTTTGCAGTCCCATGACTTGTGTCCTGATTCCAGACACCTAGAGCAAACCTCCGGGGACTCGCGGAACGTCAGGCGACATACGCACCAGCTAATTTTTATCTTACCTACTTTAACGGGCTTTTTGACGTCCACCACAGGTAGATGAACCAAAGCTATCTGTGATCCTGCCGGCCCCTTCCGTAGCCTAACGGCTGCGCCGGCCACCTGCACCCCGCACTGTTGCCGCAGTACCATGACAAGCTCTTCCACTTCAGTGACATCGTCTAGGTTTTTCACCTTCAGAGTCGCCTCTTGTATGAGAGCCCTCACCTCTACCCCTTCACCAAGGACCTCTTCCGCCAAAAAAATTGTAGGTGGCACCCTTGCGCTCCTTATCGAGCTTCAGTTCTAGGGTCATCTTGCGCCCGTACGAGTACGTCTGATACTTCGTACGCATCCACGAGCTTGGCGTCGCTTCGCATCGCTTCAAGACGTCCGTGTACTTGGTCCGACGCCCGACTGTTTGGTCTTAATAACGGGCGCGTCGCCTTTCTCGCGCTTGGTATTTACTCTTTTACGCATTGGTTTGACATCCCTAGCTTCCTCGACCAGCGACTTTATCTTCTTTTTCTTCCGCTCGACATTCGTCCAAGGGGGGTCCTACCCTTGGTCCGCCCTACGCTGTCGTTGCTGAGGGCCTAACAACAGTTGCAACCCCTTGTTCTCATCCTTCCGGGACGGGCCAGCCTTTTGAGGCCCATCCTACCCTATCCTAGCTTTCCGGAACACCTGTGGTTCAACTTGCCGGCATTACTGCCGACTTTCGGGGTTATTTAGTATCCTTCTGGCCTTGCATTGCAGGCACCGCCACACAGCTCATCACTTGACGGCTGCCTCACCCGCTTCTGCGAGGGCTTATCACGAGCAGCCGCAACCACCACACCTTTTGGACTACTTACGAAAGCGAAGGCCTCCGTCTGGGTAGACTTCGGAACCTTTACTTTCACAGGTTCCGTCGCTGCTGCAGTCTTCACGAGTCTCCTGTGATCCTGCTTGGCATCGTCTATCGACTTACGAAGTCGCATGCAGGTACCTCACAGGCACCTGGGCACCCTCCGGATCCTTAGGCCAAAACAACTGTTATTAAACATTTTACTGACGAGAAAAAGCAATTAATGTGATTAATTGAGCAGCTTTTACTGCATTCTTCAGCAGTAAAAATCAACTTTGAAGTGCCACAGAGCTTTAGAGAGGTGTGAATTGAAGATTGATTCAACAAGTGAATCTGGCGAAGTGAAAATTGCACGGTGAGGAAGAATAATGATAACTGCTGCTGTAGTGTGGTACCTTTGGCAAACGCAAAACGAGAAAAATTGTGCAGTCGTAAGTGAAGTGAAATTGAAACGTGAAATTTTGCGTAATTATTTGATTTCCAGTGCTAGAGGGGGTAGTTCTTGATCTACATCTTTTTTGCTCCTATCAGATTAGCCATTGACAAATATTTGTTGGAATATCTGTAATTATCAGCTATTTTCCGTGTGATATGACGGGAATTAACGCATACGAAGAAGTAGATTTCTACATATACCCCATTTTAGCCTCATAGAAATACGAAGTGCAGTACTTAACTCTTTGTACCCTAGCTACCAGCTTCATCTGAGCACATCACTGCATCACCGCAGTAATGGAAAACAGCAGAAGAACCGATTACGGCCATTGACTTCGATTGAGTTGTCCGGCGTTTGGTTGTGTGCAATCCATGATTCTTCCCATCCGCTTCAGTCGCTCCAGAACTCATATGGCTTCGTGCAGACATACCCGACCCGCCGCTGAACCGCAACAAACAAAGCCAATAGCACTTGGAGGTTTTGGTTCACAGCAACCAATTCGGCCAACTCATCTAACCACCAAGCAAAACAAGACCCCCGCTACAAGTCGCAGCCCTGTTTCAACTTGTCTAATTTCAGCACCAGCCAACAGCAGCAGCAGCCAGCGTCAAGATTCGCCCAATAAACCAGTTTTACCCGGTGATAAATTACCTGAATTCTTATTCCACCATCTTTTGTTCCTGTCCCTCCAGGCTCCCGACCACCAATCCACTACTGACTGGCCCGTTTAACACTTCAGTCAGGGGCGCACCCTAGAACGGCGCGCGATGATTTTACAGCCATCCGGGCGGAGAAACCTCGATCTCTCACGCCGCGGACCGGACTTCTGTGGCTGGCTTCTGGTGATTCAGCAGCACCACCAGCAGCAGCAATTCGTTGTTGTTAAATTGGTTGTTTCTGCCTGGCTCTGACTCTGACGACTGCTGGCTGCTGGGGCCTTGGCTTCTGGTCGCGGCTACCAGTGTTACTTAACACACGGACAGTAATACGCGGAGAGCGTTGCTGCGCGCATAACTAGGAGGACCCACAGCCACAGGGCCAAGCCCACACCACTGACCAACTTAAGCAAGGCAGCGACTGGTGATGCTGGATCTGTGGTGATGATGATGATTGTTGTAAGTTTGTTCCAGCAACCATCGCGTTGGTCTGCATGTGTCTGAATGTCTGCTACATTACTTTTCGAAATAGTATGACTGGCTTTAGATCAGTATACAAATGTATAAGATGAACTATATTGAAGTCCAATTATAAACATAACCTTAGCTTAGATTGACTGCTCACATATATGCTTACTACCCCATGATTTAACGAAAACCAGTGAAAATACATATTTAAAGAATTAATTGAATTCAAAGACTAACGAGAACGGCATACGAAATCTGGATTTCGCCGCCTCCAACAATATGGTCATTCGTAATACCTTAATCCAATTCAGTCTCCCTTATCATTCAACTGTATCACCACAGTAGGTGCAATTTCAAATCGACCACGTTCTGATTGATTGACCATACTTTTCCGTCACTATCGCTTTCAGGACCTATCATGGCGATAGTGAATCTGCCCCAAAAACTCTCCGTAATCTACAAGGTACGAGGACGAGTTCCACGAGGAGTTGTCCCTTTAGGACTGGTGGAGTACAATTAGGGCAGACATAAATGACGCAGCCAAGAGCACTGTCGGAGTCATGAAATGGAGTCGATGGAAGAAAGGATACGACGAGGAGTGTGAGAGATTTTGAAGGAGCAGCAAGCGACTCAGCAGAACTTGGAAATTCACAATCGGAAGCATTACAAACAGACCCATCTCTAGAAAAAAAACTAAAAGAAGTGGAGTGCTAGGATATGCCGTTCTCAAGACTTCGTGTCGGAATAAGGTCGGGAGCCTTTTTACAAACAAACGTGAGGTGATCGAAAACCGAAAACACTGAGAATCAAGGCAATGGCAGACAAAGCATTGAAACCAGCGAGAATAACCTGGGTGATGTGCGCACTCAGCGAATTGAGTGGATTACTGATAAAAACTGGTGAGAGATTAGGAAGCGTAAAGAAGGGAAGGCCACGATACAGCAGTCAACAACCAGAGTAGCCAAATACGAGTCCCAACATCGGTATTCGGCTCTAGAAAAAGAGGTGAAACGCAACTGTAGACGGGACAAGCGAACGTGGGTGAACTCCCTGGTTGACGAAGAGAGAAAATAGACACAACCGACGATATCCACCTTCTCTAAGATATCTCACAACACCTGAGTGGAGCAAGGATGAATCCAAGAATGTCAATTAAAGCGGCAACAGGACAGTTACTCACTGACCCAACTGACCAGCTAAAACGTTGGTTTGAGCACTTCGAACAACTTCTTCAAGTTTCGAAGCCCGACCAACCATTAACGTCTTGGCATGAACCACCTAGGATACGGCGCATCGACCCTGCCAACTTTGAGGCACCATACTACTGCAGGAGATCGAAACAGCCACCCGAAGCATGAAGTCCAACAAGGCAACAAGGCTATCCGCACCAATGTTGCTTAAACTATTCTGTAATAATTGGGATATAGCGACTTTTCCGGCCGCATGTAGAACGTCTTAGTCAAGGTTCCCAAGAAGGGAGTAACTGGCGTGGCATCATGTTACGGTGTATTGTTTTCATAGTTCTGTGTAATGTTATCCTAAATCAGATACAGGAGATAGACGCGACTTTCCGGCGCCAGCAGGCAGGATTCCGTGCCGGAAGATCATGTGTGGACCATATTACCACGCTTCGTATCATCCTGGGGCAGGCCAACGAATTTCAATAGTCCCTCTGTTTGGTATTCGTTGAAGCGCTTCATCTGCTAAGCTGCGGCCAAGGTTGACGGCGTGTCTTTCAAGGCTCAGATCAACTCCATTCTCATCTTGGATTTTTTTTCCGTTTCCGATTGTTCGAGGTGATAGTCAGCTCGGATATCCAGGAAATGTTCCATCAGATCCAAATCCGGGAGGCGGACAAGAATTCCCCCCCGAAAAGCTGACGGTATACCTGATGGATGTTGCCACACTTGGCAGCAATGATGATCCTGGAGCTGAAGCGCGAGAAGGAACACAAGGGCGCCGCCTACTAGAGGCTGGCAGAACAGGTCTTTGGTGAGGGTGTTGAAGTGAGGGCTCTTACACATGAGGCGACTCTGAAGGTCAAAGACATTGACGAGATCACCGAAGTGGAAGAGCTCGTCACGGCACTGCGGCAACAGTGCGATGTACAGGTGGCCGCCGCAGCCGTTAAGCTACGGAAAGGGCCAGCAGGGACACGGATAGCTTTGGTTCAGCTACCTGTGGCGGACGTCAAAAAGTCCGTTAAAGTAGGGAGCATAAAGGTGGGTTGGTGTGTATGTCACCTGACATTCCACGAGCCACCAGAGGTTTGCTTCAGGTGTCTGGAACCAGGACACAAGTCGTGGGACTGCAAAGGCCCTAACAGGCGCAAACTGTGCAGGCGATGCGGCGCTGAAGATCATAAGGCCCAAAGCTGCACGAGTCCACCCATCTGCATGATCTGTACCGGGAAATCCGCGAACAACAGACATCCGACGGGTGGTCCAGGTGCCCGGCCTTCAAGAAAGCCGCAGTAAACAACAAATTACAGTGCAGGTAACGCAGCTGAACCTGAACCACTGTGACGCGGCTCAGCAACTGCTCTGTCAGGCGGTTTCTGAGTGGGAGACGGATATCGCCACCAGGTGTAGGTGTCTACTACCTACGAGGGCTTCGTGGTCGCCAAAGTAAACGGGGTCTTCTTATAAAGCTGGTATGCGCCTCCGCGGTGGCCGATCGAGCAGTTCACGCAGATGATTGACTGTATGACGACCATGCTAACAGGGCGAAGGCCGGTGGTAATAGCGGGTGACTTTAATGCCTGGGCCGTGGAATGGGGAAGCCGTTTCACGAACCAGCGGGGTCAGATCCTGCTGGAGACGCTGACCATCTAAGATATCGACTTGGCTAATGTCGGTACCATTGCAGTAGATGATAGCTACACCATTGGAGAGTAGATGATAGCTATACTCACAGCGACCACTTGGCGGTTCGCTACAGTATCGACTACTACAACAGCAGGCAGCGGGTAGAAGAAGAGGCGGCTAGGCCAAGGCCAAGCCCTCGCAGGTGGAGGACATCATACTTCGACGAAGGAGTATTTAGGGAGACGCTCCGCCGTGAGCGAAACTTACTTGGTTTAGACGGAGAACAGCTGGTAGCGGTGTTCTCACGTGCGTGTGATGCGACCATGCCTAAGCGAGTTTACCCTAGAAATGGGAGGCAACCGGCTTACTGGTAGACCGACGCGATTGCGGACCTGCGCCGCGCCTGCCTACGGGCTAGGCGGCGGATGCAGCCAGCACGATCAGAGGAAGAGCGAAACGAACAACAGGTGGTGTTCGCCGCTGCAAAAGCCGCGCTTAAGACCGAGATAAGAGCAAGCAAAAAGGCCTGCTTTGAGGTTCTCTGTCAGAGTGCCAATACGAACCCGTGGGGTGTCGCCTACAGGATCGTTATGGCCAAGACGAGAGGTGTGATGGCCCCTACAGAGCAATCTCCAGAGATGTTGGAGGGGATCATTGGAGGACTTTTTCCGCGTCATGATCCTAATCCTTGGCCTCCTTTCGTAGGACAGCCGGGGACTGGGGCTGGCGATGAGGAGAGGGTCACCGATGTGGAACTTCCGGGGATAGCTAAGTCCCTTAGCGTAGGTAAGGCCCCAGGTCCTGATGGAGTTGCGAATCTGGCCTTAAAAGTAGCTATTGCAGAGGCTCCCGAGATGTTCAGGTCTGCTATGCAGAAAATGCCTGGACGAGGGAGTTTTCCCAGAAGCTTTTAAGAGGCAGAGTCTTGTACTATTGCCAAAGGCGAAGAAACCACCCGGAGACCCGTCGGCATATAGACCAATATGCTTGATAAACACGACGGGGAAGGTGCTCGAAAAGATCATCCTCAATAGAATGTTGAGGTTCACCGAGGGCGAAAATGGCCCTTCGAGTAACCAGTATGGTTTCCGGAAGGGGAGGTCCACCGTAGACGCTATCTTGTCGGTTACAAAAACCGCCGAGAAAGCACTCGAGTCTAAGAGGAGGGGAATTCGTTTTTGTGCGATAGTGACTCTGGATGTAATGAATGCGTTTAATAGCGCCAGCCGGTCTGCTATTGCCGATGCGCTCTTGCGTCTGGGGATACCGGTGAAGCGCCCTGTACCGTCCAGGGGCTGCATTAAACACTACACGGAATGTGATATCTTTCATTTCATTACAGTCCGACAAAATCTTTTAATTAACTATATTGAAGTATCACAAAACATCACTTATCTTATATTACAACGATTCACTTTATTCTTATATCACCTTAACATTTTCTGTATTTCTTCACCGAACTACTTAAGCTTAACAATCTAGACACTTCTAGCTTCTTCTTGACCACTACTAAGTCCTACCTACAGCCTTAGGACAGTATCTAGAGGTGTCCCACATGGGAGCTCAAGACTTATCCGATGTGCTGCCTGCGTTAACGTTGTCACCGAACTCCCCGACTACTGACCCACAACAACTGACCCCGACTGAAGCCAAAGCCTCCGTATTTATAGCCTAAATTTCCTAGCAATACCCGAACCAGCTTGGGCGTGTCTAAAACTCCAACCATCACTCTCGTTTTGCCGAAATAGTCACGATACTTCCTAACAATGCCCGAACCAACTTGGGCGTATCCAAAACCCTACCAAAAGTAAATACTCAAAGTCCAAAACCTAGTACTCTACCTATCCTACTCGTCATTATCTTCATTACCAACATCATCGTTATCGTCGTCAACCCAAGCGTAATCAAAACTGTACCACACCAACCGGACCCAACGTGTACGATCATGAACAACGTATCGCTGCGCGATCGTTGCCCCGGCCGACCATCCGTCCGTCGTCACATGAGCGATGATTCATAAAACTAGGTCAGTAACGTATGGTGCGATTTTCATTGCTTCCGAAATTCCGCGCGTAGGTAGATGACCTACGATGAGCATTGCTGTTAGCGTAAATTGAATTTAAAACATACGAGCAGCCATTCTAATGGGAGAGTGGGGTGAAATGCACTTTTTTTCATTTGAATTAAATTTTAATACCGGAGTGCGTGGGAATATTTAGGTCTATGCATGCCCTCCCACTTAGCGGAGTTTGAACGTGTATAAAATTTCACGTTCAAATGTTAGTATGTGGGTAAAATGTATCCCCCGAAAAAAAAAAAAAACTAAGCATTTAAATGATGATGCTAACGATGATTGTTAATATATAATCTGAAATTGCTATACTTATCTTCATCTTCCCTGTAAGTATCTCAAAATGTTTTACATTACAGTTTTTCAACTTCCAAAAGAATCGTAAATTTACCGCATTAACTTCCTTACATTCTTCCTCAAGAGATTGACTTCATTGGTACTCGCTGCTGCTCCTCTTGGTTCGTCGTAGGGGTTGTTCGTCTGCCATTGAAATTTACCTCTTGTTGAATGTCCAGATCGCTTGGTTAGTCTAACGTCACAGATGAGTGGTATCGTTGCTCTCTGGTTTGTCTTGGAGATGATGTAGTTGCTTTAGTTGATGTTGTCTCCATGAAATTTTGGTGTGCGGATATTATCTCGATCGAATCGTATTCCATGCTTGTAATTCCCGCGTGATCGTTTGTATACAAAAAAAAATAGTTTTACTGTTGTTTTCTGTTGTTTCTCGAAAAAGTGTCTCAAGTTGCCTTCCGAACTGGATTGTTTATCATTGTCGTTTACGGTGTTGTGGTTGATTAATTATCGCCCTCCTTCTGAATTTTGTTGGTATTGGATCAATCTCAATAGTGATTGCGAATATTATTGTCTTTGACCTGGTGCAAATTGTGGAACTGTTGCACACTCTTTAAAGAGTTTGTAATTGGTTGACTTAAATTCCAAAGCTTTTGATGATGTCGAAATGTTGCATTCCTGATTATGGTCACTGTTAATTGTTGTTGTATAAAGCACGGAATAAGTGCTTTTTCAATGGTGAATGTAATGCGGTTGGTGAACATTACTTTATGTCGGTTAATTTGGAAAACTTTGAAGACGTTCTTCTCTCATCATATGTTTGTATGAATTGTTGTTGTTGTTGTTGTCGTTGTTGTTGTTGTTTTTCCCGATGCTCTGCATTGTGTTGGTTCATATTAGCAGATTCGCAGATGTACAATAATGTTTGTCTCGATGTGCCACCCGAGTTGACCTTGAATCGTCTCCGGTGATAAAATTATGTTCGTTGAATTCTCTCCTCCGCCATACCAGCACCTTTGACCTTCAACTTTCCATCCGATCTGTTATTTCTCGTCATCGTACCAATTGGCTGTGGTACGTTTTCATAGAGGTACTGTTGAACTGCTCCTCTGATTGCTCTCGCCAGGTGTTGCCTTCTCGTCTTGTCCTCACGCGTCATCTCTCGAGGAAGTTGTATTTAAATTCTATCGAAACCATCGATATATAAAATATTGATCTACCATGGCAAACTGAACTTTTAGTCTTCATGTTATTATTATTTGTTCTTCTTGTATGTGCAAAATATAACCTTTACAATAGTATTTAAAAAAACTGAACCATTACATTAATCATGCTCTGTTACCGTTACTTTTCTTAATAGTCTGATATTTTTTTTACTCAAAAACCGTAAAAATGTTAAAATGTGAGTTGTAGCAATGGAAAGCTTCTGCATGGTCACTATAAACATCTGTATTACCAATTCCAAAAAAATCTCACTACAGAATTCTCTCCAGTGCGTTTTCTTTCAATTCCTGTTTGCTCCGTTTCCTTTCGCAGGCTCGGCTTGATCGCCTTATTGCTACGACTTCTCCCCCTTACCGAATAAGGTTTTTGGATGGATACCTGTAACGAGACTTAGATCTTGTGTTTAATTCATGATTTGATAAAATATAAATATATTTATGTTTATTTCTAGTTTTTGTTTCTTTATGCAACCTAATGATTCCGAATCTATAAATATTACTTCATTTTTCATTTACATATTTTTTTTTCCAAATTAGTTATTCATTCATCATTCACACTCAACATTCACAAGCACTCTGGGGGGCCCTCCCTTGTCCTCATCATTCAATTTTCATCCGATCTCGTATATACTTTCAAAAGTGTTATATAACATGGTCATTTCTATATAGGAGCGTCCTCCGTAGTTTCATTTGGGTTTAAATTGTTTTTAAATTGTTTTTTTTGTTTCTGTTTGTTGTCATTGATTCTTTTTATTATTAAAACTCTCAATCAACTGTTTATGTCTTTTTTCCCTTAATTAAATCTGCTTCTTCATTCAAGAATCTCTCTAGTTATTATTTTTCTTCTTATACATTCCCCGCTTTTGTTACCCGATATACTCTATATAACCCAGTGGTATTTCCCCTTTCATATCTTATACGATTGCTTTGTATTTCCCATCATATTATTCCCAATATATCAAATGCCCAATTCTTAATCCCCCAATTTCTATATACCCTTTTCAATTTATCATTTTGCTTAGTTATGTTTACTCATCCCAAATTACCCCTTTCCAGCTCTTCGGTACATTCAAATCGTTCTTGCATTCAAACTCATGCCGAATTGATGGACGCATTTTTGTTATAATTCAGCTGTACAAAATTTCCAGAAAACTTATTTTCATTATCCTGATTTATTCATCATCATCATTTCTTTATGTCTCTCCATATTCTCATAAAATTTATTTATTTATTTATTTATTTATTGCTATTATCATATTTTTTTTTATCAATTCCTTTTAAGTTGTTACGATATAATTTCAATTAAGTTAATTCGTATGCTCTCCAACCGTTAACCGCTATTAACAATTATATATGTTAACTGTTTATTTAATATAATAATTCAATGATTATTCCTAGCTATCCTACGCAAGCCTCTATCCTAACATATTATTATATGGTATTTTTTTAACGACATATTTAGTAACTAATATTTACAAAAATCATTCGTAATTAGGAAATAATTGGTTTTTCAATATTTACATCGATTTATATATTGACGACTACGCATAGCTAATCAATCATTATACTTTTTTAACCTATTATTGTGAATTTTTTCAAATTTGTTCCCATTTTTAATAATTGTGGTTTGTTCGCTGGGTAAGTCAACTACTGCGTATGGGCCTCTCCATTTACTTTGAAGTTTTTGACCTGTTCCCGTTGGGATTGCTTGTACTAAAACCAATTCGCCCCACATAGGTTGCCATTCTTCGGTTTTCTTGTCATAAATAATTTTACGTTTCTCTTTGGAAATAATCAAATTTCTTTTGGCGTTTTCATGCAATTTTTTAAGAATTTGTTTCATTTCGCAAAAATAGTCATTATATGTTAGATCTGAATTTGTTGGAGTATATATGGAGGTAGGAATCCTTGCCTTTCTTCCATATAAAAGTTCGAATGGACTGTAGTTGAATGAGCTGTTATTTGTAGTGTTGTATTCAAAAGTAAAGTAATCAAGATGTTGGTCCCATTGTTGCGGGTTTCCTCCGACAAATTGTCGCAGATATGTTTTTAATTCTCTGTTTGATCGTTCTACTAAATTTGCTTGTGGGTGATAAGCACTTGTATTGATTTTATTGATTTTCATAATTTTGCATGCGTGTTTAAAAAATTTGCTCATGAAATTTGCTCCTTGGTCTGTCACAAGTTCCAACGGAGTACCGAATTTACAAATGAATTTTTCGACAAAAGTTTTGGATACAGTCTCCGCTTCTTGATTGTCCATTGGAGCTACTACCAAAAATCTTGTAAGGTCGTCCTGCATGACCAGCGCGTATTTGTTGCCCCATTCGGATTCTGGGAGAACTACAATATCCATATATAATTTTTCAAATGGCTCGGATGACGTTGTGGTTACTTTTAAAGGAATTCTATTGGGTTTACAAATTTTATTTTTCTGGCATGAATCACATTGTTTTACGTAATTTTCGATATCCCTTCTCATGTTTTTCCAATTAAAAATGAGACCAATGCGTTTCCGCATTCGCCTTGCTCCAACATGTCCGCCTAAGGGAGCATCATGAAATTCTCGAAGAATTGTTTCGATATCGTCATTATGTATTTCAGTGCGCTCGGAATCTGAGTTATAAAGGCTTAGCATTATTTGATTTTTCAAAGCTAAAAATTGAATCATCTCAAGTACTTCAAATTGTTTAATCTTTCTAAACGAAATCATATGAATATTTCTGGACGTTGTTATCAGCGCTTTATTTTGATTCAAGCAATTGCTAAGTTTGTAAAAGAATGTTTTTGTATTAATCATTGAATTACTTTTGCCTTCCACAATAATTCCGAATAAATTACTATCTGGAATAGAAACAACTCCATCTTCGCAAAAATCTCTCAGTCCATGGGGTAAATCAATAATTTTTGAAATTTCAGTAAATGCTGATCTGCTATTCAAAATTACAATGTTACAATCAGCATCTGCATTTTTCAAATTCCTAGAAATTTTCAATCGATTTACATCAATTGGATTATTCTTGGACATCTCTAAAAATTCATCATATGCGGTTGCCGCAAATGTGTCATTAGTATGTGTGTTATTGCATAAATCGAAAACGTCGGCCATAATGGATTCCTCAACTTCAGCCTCGTCCGATATCGCACTCGTACTTGCTGGAGGTATATTTGACACCTTGTTTATGCCGTGTAGGTCGGAACCCGTGCAATTATTATTTACGCTATCATTCATACGGCCCATGGTTTGCGTTTTTGTTTTGATTCCCCCGCTTTCTAGGTCACGGTCAGCGATCGTGCCCCAGTTATTGTCGCCAGAAACGGTGTAGTTTTTCATCAGCTGTTTGTTCGCTTGATCGCGGTCGCGGTGTTTTTGGTTGGATACGTTTTCTTGTTCTGCTCTTTTCGTTTGCTGTCGGGTGACCACAGCAATTAATTTTGACCTTACGGTTTTAATTTCATCGGCTGGACGACTCTGCTCTTCTGATTCATTGTCTGGATTTAGCCTAGAGAGAAAATCCGCTACAACGTTATCCTTTCCTTGTTTGTATCGAATATCGCATTCCAATCCTTGCAATTTCAAACGCAAACGTGTGAGAACTGATGAAGATTCTTTTATATGCCATATTGAGATCAATGGTCTATGATCTGTGTAAACAATAAATCTCTGATTGTAAATATAATGACGGAAATAATTCACTGCCCATACTATGGCTAGTAATTCTTTCTCAATTGTATGATATTTTCGTTCTGCTCCAATAAGTCCCCTACTAGCGTAAGCTATGGGTCTGTCAATTGATTTTTCATTCGATAAAACTGCGCCAATAGCGTATTCACTGGCATCTGTCGTTAAAACAAATGTGTCCTTGTAATTTGGTCTCACTAGCAAAGAGTCAGACGTTAAAAAGTTTTTCAATTCTTCAAATGCTTTCTGGCACTCTGAGGTCCAGTTAAATTTTACATTTTTCTTCAATAGATCATTCAGAGGTTTTCGTTTTTCTGCAATTCCTGGTATAAACTTACCATAAAAGTTTACTGTTCCTAGGAATGATCGCACTCCTTTTACAGTTTTTGGTATTGCCATTTCTCGTATAGCCTTAATATTACCATCAAGCGGACGAATACCATTTTTATCAACTGTATGTCCTAAAAATTTTAATTCGGTTTTCAAAATTTGGCATTTTGTTGGTTCAATTTTTAAATTATGTCTACGAAGAGCTTTCAAAACTTTAATCAGGTTCTCGTTATGCTCTTGAATTGTTCTTCCAAAAACAATGATATCATCCAAATAAACGATTGCTTTAACATCTTCGATTTCGAATAAAACTGTGTTCATCAGTCTTTGAAAAGTCGAGGGACTGTTTCTAAGCCCCATAGGCATTCTCGTGAATTCAAAATGACCTTTGGGTGTAGAAAATGCAGTTTTTGCAGCATCTCTTGGGTCTATAGGAACTTGATAAAATCCCGATTTTAGATCGATTGTTGAAAAGTATTTGCTATCACCTAGGCTATCCAATATTTCATTTATTTGTGGAATCGGATACACAAATGGTTTAGTTATCAAATTCAATGCCCTAAAATCTACTACAATTCTATGCTTTTTGTTTCCTTCTTCGTCTAGATCTTTCTTTGGTATGCATAAAACAGGCGCATTCCAAGGACTTTTACTGGGCCTAATAATCCCTTGCCGACGCATTTCTTCAATTTCCTCATTAATTTGTTTCTTTGTTGATTCAGGGAACCTATACTGCCTTTTATTTATTGGAACATTAGTCGATGTTTCAATTTCATGTACTGCTGCATCTGTTACTGTCAGGTGATCCCCTTTCAAATAAAATACATCACTATACCTTGCCATTATATTTTCCACTGCGTCGTAATTGGCGCTTTTCAAATGCTTCAAATCAATTGTATCTAGCAATTTTTCGATACGATTTTTACCTTGTATTTGTTCATAATTCAAATTATCTGTCAAACTTAGATCTTGGTTTGTATCTAAATCCTCCGGCGTATATTGATTCCCGGCCTCTACATTCTTATTGTAACATCCATTATTATAAAATTCTTCATCAAAATGTTGATTTATACATTCCTCGTCCTCATAATACTTCTCATGAAGGCACATGTTGCATGAATAATCATTTTTCGGTACGATTGGCTGTGTAACTATTTCATTATTTATGACTTCATCAATATCAAAATTTACTTGACAGCTTTTGTCATTGTTATCATATTGTATACAATAACTATTATCTTGTAGATCAGTCTGGCAAGATTTTTCTGATACCATTACGTGCTTTGTTGTTGTAGTATTGTTAATATTATATTCTACATTATCTGGCTTGCGTAGGGCTATGTAATCAAAGTTGTGGCTAATATATAATGTGTGCTGTTTCAAAAATTCTGCTCCTATAATACCATGTACATTTAAGTGGTGAACTAAATAAAATTTTATCTTATACTTAGACTTCCCAATTATTAAACTAACTTCAGTAGATCCGAGCGTTCTTGTTTGACTTTCATTGAATCCCGAAATCAAAAACTTTTCAGATTCAGAATAATTTATGTCTGTTGCTCCGATTCTAGGGGCTGCATCCCATCTTAATATGTTTAGTTGTGAGCCTGTGTCTATCATGTAATTGATTTTTGTGTATGGTCTTTCTACAGTGGGTATATTTAACATAAATTGATTATTGCCCGTCCAATGTATAAATACTTTTTCTTGTGCTGGAATGCATTTATCAAATTGAACCATTTGTTTTTGTGGTATGTTATAACTCTTATTTATGTTCATGGGCATCATTTTCGTATTACTTGCAGCATATAAGCGCCTTTCTAAATTATTTTCTGATTGACGGAGTGATCGGACGCAATTAACGAACCTCCGGTTATTTAGTTTTTTCGCTCATCATAGCAAATGTTATTGTTTTGAATTCCCATGTTGCGTTCATCAAAATTTCTGTTGGTCCAATAAGGTGTTAATTCATTAAAACTTGTCTGGTAATCACCACGATAAATTTCTTGTTGTCCTAGATATCTATAATTGTTAAAATCTTTTTCATAACCTATTTCGCTCTGGTTGAATCTACTTTTATCGTAATGGAAGTTGTGATCAATACATTGTGGATTACTGAATTTCTGTTTTTCATTTTGTTGCCTGTAAAATTCTGCAGTGTGGGAATCCCTCAATCTCTGCTCGATGCGTTCTTGTTGTTCCACATCGATGCATTCTTCTTGTAGGTAATCTAGCAAATCTTCCAATGAGTCTTCTTTTTTCGTTTTTGCAAAAATTTTCAAATTTATATCTTCCAATCCCGCTAGAAAATGTATTCTTAAATGTCTTTGAGCGTATGACTCAATTGTAGGATCTTTAATATAATCTTTTTCGAATTCATCAATATTCCTCTTAAGTTGAAGAACGCGATCTTTGTAGTTTTTAAAACTTTCACACTTGCCTTGTTCAAGGGTCTCTATTTTATTAAACAGTTCTTCTAATTGTAAACTAATTCCGAATTCTTTTTGGAGATTATCTTTCACTTTATCCCAAGTATTTGCAAGAATGTTTTTAAATTTTAACGCTGCTGGACCTTTAAGTTTAGACAGTGCAATTTGAATGAGTACGGTTTCTGCATTTTTCCTTTCACTAGCATCAGTTATCCGTTTTATGGGTTCCAAAAAACAATTTATTTGATATATGAAAGCATCCAATTCACACGCACTACCATAAAATTCTGGAATACACTGTATAGCAAAACCTATTGGAAATTCAAATCTAGCGTTGTTCGCTCCACTATTGTTGCCTATTTCATCCATTGTATTCGTGGCCATTTTTATGTTGATATTTTTACTGAGTTTTTTTTTTAATTTAAATTACCACGACCTTATTATCGCCGGTCTGCTGCATAGTTACAAAATTATTATTATTTTTTCAACTTTTGATTGATTCCATTCCATTGTAATGCTAGTTTACATCTTAAAATCATGTTTAGTGTAAAATTATGCCCTAAGTTCGAAAGCATAAGGGAAAAAATACAGTAGAGCTGAAAATGTTTTCGATATCCCGTGCAAAGCTGGCGATTTTGAATCAACATTGCTATAATTGATAAAGATTTTTTTTTTTTTTTTGAAAGAAAAATACAAATTGTCTTTATTTATTGAATATTTTGCTAAAATTTAAGGCGATTGTTCCCTACATTTATCAATATCCAATCTGACGAGAAAAAAAAATCAGATATTCAAAACATATTACATTCAGCTTCCTATTATTGCAAAAAGATATTGAAAATTTGTGAATTGTAACTTGAGATATTTAAATTTTAGTAAATTCAAAAAAAAAACTTGGTTGCGATTGTCTCGTATAATAGAAAAAAAAACTGTACTTCTTAGTTTCCTTGTTCTAAACACGGTCTCAAAATCAGCACGTAATTATGCATCAATAATTTTAATCGTTAACAGAAGTCCGCGACTTTCCTTTGATTTTGTTAACTAGTGTTATTCGTTCGTATTTTTCATCCAGTTGTTCTTCTTGAAATCATTATTCTTGTTATATTTTTCCATTATTTATTGAAAATCAGTATGATTTCCTTTTTTTTTAATAAATTTTTGAATAACTTCTTTATTTTTCCCATAACAGTATTTCAATTAAAATGTTTTTGTATAAATCGTAAAAAAAAAATTATCATTTCAAACCAACTCACAAAAAATTTAAACCATCTCAAAACACTTAATCATTTAAAAGGTTAATACTCACGATACCATCAAATAATGCAGGCTGAATGATGTCCATTGGTCCAGACACTCGGTTCCATACACAGGCTGTTGCGTTGCCATTTCCAATTCGGTGCTACGTTGTATTCCACTATCACTTGCGCTGCCACGAATTTCATCTTTTCCATCCAGTCTGTAACATTGTTTTCTTCTCAATTGTTCAAAACTGTTTAATGTTTTATGGTTTGCACTGATTCTGACACTGATTTCTTCTTCCAATCAGAAAATTGGCGTCCCGCTGTTCTAATTGTCGAACAGTTTTTCGCTGTCACCATATTGAAGCGCCCTGTACCGTCCAGGGGCTGCATTAAACACTACACGGAATGTGATATCTTTCATTTCATTACAGTCCGACAAAATCTTTTAATTAACTATATTGAAGTATCACAAAACATCACTTATCTTATATTACAACGATTCACTTTATTCTTATATCACCTTAACATTTTCTGTATTTCTTCACCGAACTACTTAAGCTTAACAATCTAGACACTTCTAGCTTCTTCTTGACCACTACTAAGTCCTACCTACAGCCTTAGGACAGTATCTAGAGGTGTCCCACATGGGAGCTCAAGACTTATCCGATGTGCTGCCTGCGTTAACGTTGTCACCGAACTCCCCGACTACTGACCCACAACAACTGACCCCGACTGAAGCCAAAGCCTCCGTATTTATAGCCTAAATTTCCTAGCAATACCCGAACCAGCTTGGGCGTGTCTAAAACTCCAACCATCACTCTCGTTTTGCCGAAATAGTCACGATACTTCCTAACAATGCCCGAACCAACTTGGGCGTATCCAAAACCCTACCAAAAGTAAATACTCAAAGTCCAAAACCTAGTACTCTACCTATCCTACTCGTCATTATCATCATTACCAACATCATCGTTATCGTCGTCAACCCAAGCGTAATCAAAACTGTACCACACCAACCGGACCCAACGTGTACGATCATGAACAACGTATCGCTGCGCGATCGTTGCCCCGGCCGACCATCCGTCCGTCGTCACATGAGCGATGATTCATAAAACTAGGTCAGTAACGTATGGTGCGATTTTCATTGCTTCCGAAATTCCGCGCGTAGGTAGATGACCTACGATGAGCATTGCTGTTAGCGTAAATTGAATTTAAAACATACGAGCAGCCATTCTAATGGGAGAGTGGGGTGAAATGCACTTTTTTTCATTTGAATTAAATTTTAATACCGGAGTGCGTGGGAATATTTAGGTCTATGCACAGGGGTACATGTACAAGATTCTCGAAAGTTACTTTCAGAATCGAGTACTAGTATACGACACGGAGGTATACTAGTCTGGGTCGGGAGTGCTTTCACATAACCTCAGGAGTCCCGCAAGGTTCCATCCTGAGTCGGTGTTATGGAATGTTATGTACGACGAGGTGTTGAGTTAGAGTACCCAGTGGGAGTGGAGATTATCGGATTTGCCGACGACATTACGCTCGAAGTCTACGGTGAAACGATCGAGGAGGTGAAGTTGACTACCGACCACTCGATCAAAGTTGTGGAGGCTTAGATGCGGTCCAGGAAACTGGACCTTGCTCACCACAAGACTGAGGTGACGATTGTTAACAACCGAAAGTCGGAGCAGCAGGCGGAGATCAGTGTAGATGAGTGCACTATCCTGTCAAAGCGCTCCGTCAAACACTTGGGCGTGCTGATCGACGATAAGCTTACCTTCGGTAGGCACGTCAATTATACCTGTAAAAGAGCCTCCACAGCTATTGCGACACTGTCCCGGATGATGTCCAATAGCTCTGCGGTGTACGCCAGTAAGCGCAAGCTTTTGGATAGTGTTGCTACGCCCATACTTAGGTAAAAGTAGGGAAAGTACTTACAGGCTTATGTGCCTGAGGTCATTAAACGCCTAAAAGAATGCAATGCCCTTATAATGTCATGCTGTTTGAAACTGTCGGGTGAAAACAACCTGTTCAACATGTTTTACATATTTTTCATGCATTAACACTACGAATAGGAGCAAGACGAAATTGACGTGAACATAGTTTTGGCCATCTGTTTGTATGGAGCCGCCCCATAGTGCACAGGGAGCACCGCATATGAGGCGGGGCATGAGAATGCTTGGTAAAGTCGGTAAAGGTCGCAATCGCTGAAGCGTACTCGGAAGAGAAGCTTGACAACGAGGGGCTGCAAACACTGATCATAGAGGCGGAACATATGGTGAACTCAAGGTCTCTGACGTATTTGCTACACGAGACCGTATAGGCCGAGGGCCTAACCGTGCGCCCAACCATTTTTTGTTGTTGAGTTTGTCCGAGGTGAACAGTGCGGCGGACGAGTTTCGTTTACAGTTCACGGCGCGTCCAGTGTACTGATCCGCCTGAAAATCCTGGAAGCTAATCCAATGCCAGCTGGACGTTTGTCGGAATTGCTGGTTGATAGAATACCTGCCGGTGATCCGTTCGCAATCGAAATGGTTTGATGATACCCGGCCGTTTATAGTTGTAGGGGACCTGGTGATGACCGCTGAGCCTACGAAACGTAACGGACGATGACGAGGAAGAATCATCTCGATGGCAGGCATCGCCAGGCCGTCGTGAACATTGAGAGTAATACTATGTTAAGAGTTAAGACTCATATCACGATAGGCGCTGCTGCGTATACAAAAGGTACGTGATGTCGTGGAGGACTCCGCATTACACCCCGGGGAGACTGTCGACGCAAAAGATAGGCAACTGGCAACCCTGTCGTCTACCGTTTCGGAAGCGCCGCGTTTTGATTTCAAAGCACCGTGGCAATGCGGAAGACAGTCTTCACGCGGAGGGGTCTACCCGTCAGGGTATCATTTCATTTCTGGTTATCAGTATTTGTAGCACTGAGGAGATCATAGCACGATAGGGCTGTGACATATTGCCGCGGCGCTTTAAGCATGAGCATGAGCATAGATGACCGTACAATTCGTAGTTGCCACTCCGAAGATTGACCAGAATAATAGAAATTGCACAATGAATCAACAAAAGGAGCTTGGGTGTAGCTTACCGTCCTCAAGGTGCACCTTCGAGAATTCCCGACTTTAATATGTCAATGACGGCATCGGCCAATGATGGAGCGCTGCCTCCAAGATACTCTCTCAAATTTGATGCTGCCGCCTATCACCGATTGCAAGAGAGTTCGTGGGGCAATATCAGGCTGGATTAATGGGTGAACGCGCTACAGCGGATCAAATGCTTGCCATCCGCCATGTGTTGCAGTAATGCCGCGAATGCAACGTGCCCACACATTACTTGTTCATCGATTTTTAACAAACTTCGGTCATAAACTGTGAAGTCCCGTTCCAATATTTTTCAAAAAAATTTTCACTACGACACTTCTAGGGTCCCAAACCCATGTTCTTTTTTTCTCGTCCCATAACACAAACTTTTGTAAAATTTTGTCGAGCAGTGCAATCAATCAATAAATGATTCACTCACTCTGGTACACATCGTCATGAAAAGCAGTATAGATGGCAACGTCTGTAATATGTTTCGTTATGTCGCTGTGACTTTGCGTAGACTCCGTCGCATTGCTGAGCAGATCAAATGAGCAATGGGGATGGAATGTCCGTCCGCACTACGCACCTTATTCGTCACTATGGCTTTCGTTCGTTGAGTGACTCCGACTACCGATTTCGCTGTCATAAATCAAGGCAGTCAACCCAAGGAAAGAACCCTTGGAGGCACATTTACCGGGAGTTCGGTGGGAGTCGAAGAAAAGTGACGGCAATTTGCGCACTACTTCCCGTGATGAATGATGAACGATGGGAGAGGTTGCGGGTTTCTGTGGGGAAATTGGCTTGTTGGGTAAATCAGAAAAAGTGAAAGATTGCAAGCTTCTGGGATTAGGACTAAGTGGGAGTAAGATAACGCGGAACCTTCCGAACTGTTATCAAGTGACAAATTCGTTTGAATGACAATTACTAAATAGAGTTAAGTATAACAGTAAATCAAATATGTACATAACTAGTCAATCCAGTTATGAACGGAACTGAGTAAACTTACTGTAATGTTTGATCCGATAACTCTAAGATGTTGAAAACTCACCTGGAAAAAAAAGAAGGAAAAAATGTAAAACGTTAGAATCATATTGAAACTGGCAAAGTTGTTATTGAAAAAGAAATAATTAGCACGCGGTACTCTGAAAACGCAAAAAGAGTGTGCCGTTCTTGCAGATAAGCATTGGGTGTTTTAAACCACTTGGTAAAAATCTGACTTTTTTGCGAAAATCTCATCCCTAAAGCCATTTGTTAAAGAATAGTAGGTAAAAATGTAGCATTTCTTTGCTCTTCAATTATCATCAATAACCTAACCTTTATGTGTGAGAACGCTAATAACATCTAATCAATCTAAATGATCGGATCGAGCGATCATCATAACTAGATGATACTTGATAGAACTCACATGCTGAAATTAAAAGAGTAAAAACTTAACGCTCTCGGTGGAGAAAATTTTCTATCACCACATAAAACACTATAAGTTTTCGTATTTATATTATATTCCGTGTCATCAAGTTGTGATCGTTGTCGGAATTCGGTTTGTGCGTCGAAAGTGGGGAAATTAGTTCAGTTTGCGGAGATTGGCTATTAGGATGGCAGTGCAGTTGTATGTTTTTCAGTAGATATTATAATAGATGTAAATTTTTGAGTTCGTTTTATATTACTAATACTTGAAATTGAACAGTATTTGATGATAAACATGATTACCGTAAAACGAGGTATCTTTGATAATGCGGGTAACTTTGATAGTTTGGCTGGCATTGTGTAATTTATCTTATAACTATGATTCCTTCAACCAGTTAAGAAAAAGGTAAATGTAAATCAATTCTATAAATATGAAAGTTCATCTTAGACGTATTTTCATTAAAATCTAGTTTATATACAACTTTTTGGACAAAAAATAAAAATTGTTGATATTTTTGTCATTTACCAACCCCTTCAAACAATCTGCTAAACGACTTCGTTACAACTATTTTTTCAATGAATGGACCCTTATTCTCGATAGATGCATCATAGAAGATTCCAAAGCTGGCCTTGAATCTGTGTTTTTACGAATTGGAAGCATTTTTGTAAATTGGGATAATTATCTCCATACATTGATAAACGCCTAAAAGTATGCAATGCCCTTGTAATTTCATGTAGATAAATCTGTGTTGTTCAAAATTTGTTAATAAAACATTGAAAAACTACCCAAAAAGAGAAAACTAACCATGGATAGCAAGTAATCATATGTTGATGTACCGTTAAGCATTTATTATTACAAAGATAATGATTTTTGGTAGCTAAATTTATTGTGTTTTGCACTCAATACTCCACAAACTCATTTTTATATGTAGAATTTAGTAAAATTCAATGTTTTACATAAAAATTCTATCTAATATATTCCTCAAGCCTTCTCTCATCATGTTCATACTCCTAAGATTTGAATCTGTGATTACTTTTTGAGATTTGATGTGTTTTTAGGGCATTATCAAAGTTACCCCAAAATTAAAATCTGATTTTCGGTTCTTTGAAAAACTAAAAGTTATCCAAAATATTTGGATTGTCGAATCTTTTAATTGCAATTGATAACTGATACCCCAGTACTTGTTTTAAAAATATAAAACTCGAGGAAATACTGTTACATGTAAAAATATTGAGAAAATTCGCTGAAAAACTATCAAAGTTACCCCATTTTACGGTACATATATCAAGTATTTACTCAACATATATTGAAAGGTTCATCACGACGTGTCGAGGTTATCATAAACTTTCTGTTTCTGTTTTTTTTTGTTTCCCCTCTCATGTGTAGCTGCAAAATTGATTGCGTACGGTTTTAAGTAATAGTACGGCATTAACTAAAGCATCTGTGATTTTTTTTTAAATTTTGTCTCTTTTATTCAAACTAGATCACGAAAATGAATACAACGTCAACAAATATTTAGCTTCCCATACCGAACAAATCGCTGCAAATTAGTTAGACCCACGCCGACAGAGTCATAAAACATATCCCCGATTCGTGCTAATTGCCTACCCCAACAAGACCAACGCTGACTGCAACAATTTCAGTCTAACCGCGGACACCGCACGTTATTCCAGCGTTTAGAAAACCTAGCACCTACCTACACTGAAAAAATAAATCACATATCCAATGGAAAAGATTGGCTATATAACTGTTATTGGATTTTCTAATGAAAACTTCTTCGGAAACATGACATGAAATGAATAAGGTATAAGGAAAACATTAGGAAATCACATAACTTCGCAAAATCTATGTGAATCAATGTGAAAACTTTTTTAAGTGTACTGCTACAGGCGGCGGTGGTGTCAGCCGTGAAATGTAGAGTCGCGAGAGGTTCGCTCATAAAGCCCTCCTAAGCAGACTAGATGCTAAGACGAATTGGAATTAAGTCACGGAAAACCACTTCGCCGCAGCGCACCGCCCAGTGACATACATTTAGGTACCTATACTCGACGACCGGGCGACGGGCATGAATAGTCGGACATTGTTGTGGAGTCACTCTCAGTGCCCAGTATTTAGTTTGTGACTGTGGCCATATCATCGACAAGCGTAATTATATACTCTGCTAAATATTGAACGATGTGCGGAGCGTATGCGATTTCATGCTGAATGACCGGTCACGATGATGGTGACTTTTTACTTAAATTGTATAAATGGTGATCTGTTCAAACACTTTTATGTTAGAGCAAAAATAAAACTGCGGAAAAAGGGGGAATTTGATTTGTATTCCGAATGTTATAGGGGCCCATTTCTTCTCTCTCTCTTCTTGGCGTAACGTCCCCACTGGGACAAAGCCTGCTTCTCAGCTTAGTGTTCTATGAGCACTTCCACAGTTATTAACTGAGAGCTTCCTCTGCCAATGACCATTTTGCATGCGTATATCGTGTGGCAGGCACGAAGATACTCTATGCCCAAGGAAGTCAAGGAAATTTCCTTTACGAAAAGATCCTGGACCGACCGGGAATCGAACCCGTCACCCTCAGCATGGTCATGCTGAATACCCGTGCGTTTACCGCCTCGGCTATATGGGCCCTGGGCCCTGGGCCCATTTCTTAGATGACCCTTTTTGTTCCCCCTTTTACCATTTGAATATCTAAAGTCATCTCTAGCTGCTAATTTTGATCTATTCAACTACCAGAATCTCGCGGCAGCGTTGCCGGACGGGTGTGCTTGATGTAGTCTGGTGGACTACTAAAGTCGACTAAACGATTGGTTCGACAAGGAGTGTTTTGAAAGAGAACAACACAGCGCGGGCGGTAATGCTGCAGCATGAAACCCGTTAAAATGTATAGCAATACAGACAAAAGCGAAAGCAGTAGACTCGCCTCTTTCGAAATAGCACCGCCTGGAAGAAGTGGAGTGCGAAGAAATGGAACTGCTATGCCGTTCACCCGAAACACGGAAGTACTACCAGAAGCTCAACGTATCCTGCAAAGGCTTCGTGCTGCAAGCCGAAATCTGCAGGAATAAGGACGGGGTTAGGTGATCAAAAGGTGGAAGCAACACTTGGGTGAGCACCTGAATGGCGAAGAGAATGTAAGTACGGGGATCAATGCTGTGGAGGAAATGACTATGTTTGGTGCAGTAGAGGACAGGAACGAACCAACTCCCACGCTGAGGGAAGTTAAGGTTGTCATCCATTAGATCAAAAACAACAAAGCCCGGAAAAGTTGGTCACCTGTCTCTATCAGTTAGTAGTTAAGACCTGGGAAACCGAACAGCTACCGGAGGAGTGGAAGTATCCCTTCCTTCTGTCCCATCCACAAGAAATACGATAAGTTAATGTATGAGAACTTTCGAGCGATCACCGTTTTGAATGCTGCCTACAAAGGGTAATCCCAGATCATCTTCCGTCGTCTATCACTTAAAGCAAATGAGTTCATGGGAAGTAACCAAGCCGGTTCCATCGACGACCGGTCGACAACGGACCAAATCCTCCATAAATGCTGTGAATACCAGGTCCCAACTCACCAGCCGTCCATCGGCTTCAAGGCGGCATGCACCAGTATCGATCGCACAAACCCGGGTGTAGGTGAAATACTGACGATCAAAACGTGATATTGGTTTGATTGATATAAGAGATAAAAGATCTGAAAATAATATCTAAAAAATGTTCCTGGAACATCTGAACAATATCAAAATTTGATATTTCAAGATCAAACGAATAGCTTGCTGCTATTGGTCAGATCTTACAAAATCAAAATATGATACGATGATGATGTTCCAGAAGCAAATTTGTGATATTATTTTTAGATCTTTTATCTCTTATATCCAGGCATCCAATTTTTCACTCACGTGATCAAATTCCCCGGATTTATCCCCCTCCGCGATCATGATTTCTCACTGCATGGAATGAAAAATAAAAGTCTCTCACTCCAGCGCTCACGATAATTTTCTTTCTCTCCATGGGCAACTCACGGATAAACAACAAAGTATCCAATTTTTTCACTCCGTCTGCGAGTCACAGAACATCTCCACCGATGCACGAGATCAATTATTTGACGTTTAGTGGTACTTTGTTTACATAACGTGTACTTGCTTCACGGCCATCTAGGTAACACGGCACCGCTCAGACGTCAACCGGGTGAAAACGTGGATTGGTGCAGACCGAGCAAACATTTTCTCCTGCGAGAGCAAACGAGTTGTGAGTGAGCGCTAGTTGGAGAGAGCATACCTGCACCCTAAAACGAAAGTACACAGTGAATGAGTAACTTGCGAAAAGACAAAGGATTTTTCACTCATATTTGCGTACGACTGGATCAGCACAAAAAATGTGCTGATCCGGCGTTACACAAATTTGCGTGAATTTTCACACAAGTTTGCACGAAATCTTTTGTCTTTTCGGTCGCTGCGTGAAAGTTACTCCTTGCTCTGTGTACATCGATCTTTCCGTGTGTATCCCGCAAAGGAACCGGAGTGAGAGCCTTTTTAATCGTTCATGGGTGCAAGGAAAATATCACAGGCTGCTTTATCCGGATAATATCGCTATGTGATAGATCGTTACTCGCATGAGTGAGGGAAAAATTTGGTGCCTGCTTATTACGCATTGCAAGAAAAATTTTGATTCCTGGAAAATTCAAACCCGCACGAAGGAATATTTTCCTTCACAACCATCATAGATACCCATGGCATGTCCAAAAAGTGTTGTTTTGTCTTTTGACAGAATCATAACTGGACGATCAAATCCTCAACCTTGGGTATCTAAATTTGAGCGACGGGGTTGCAGATTGGGAGTGGTTTTTGAGCCATGAATTGATACATACATCATGTGTAAATGTGACATTTTTGTAGGAGCGTAAACCTTGAAATGTATTGGGGATTTTTGCCTTTCTCGTACACCAAGGTGTACCGAAAGGCTATATGTTCACTCCAAAAACGAAAATTTGATAGAGCCCCCGGAGGGGTCAAGTGTTATATACCAATCGACTCAGCTCGACGAGTTGAGATGATGTCTGTGTTTTTTTTTTTTTTTTTTCCTTCTAAACCATAGGGGGATAAATCTGCTCATCAGACACCCTAACAGGAAGGTTAGGGTAGTGTGGGGATGAGGCCGTCTTCTACAATGCCGGTAGAAGCCAGGACTACTCTCTCCTCGACCCACTAAAACACATTCCTATGGTCGCCAAACCCTACGTCTCTCCGGAACCACCAAGAAGGTATTGCTTCAGAGAGGGGCTAGTGCATATCGCACCCTCAAGGTTAGCTGCCGTAGCCTAGCAGCAACGAACATCGATGACTCGCACTGGAGAGTCCATCACGATAGCATGCTGGCGCTTAGCCAGTTTCCCGAGTGGTCCTCGCCACTCCCTTTGTCCTCGGAAGGCGGGCAGGGTCAACCCCGCCCGCGCCCTACTGCTGAGCGGACATCAAGAACTGATGCCCACATGCAACCCGATCTGACCTGCTGAAGGCAAGGGTATCACTACCCTTCAGGCCTTATCAGCTGCATCCGTAGGTTGCAGACAGCAGGGTCTCACCTACCCCGACCCTTGCCGGGGACCCCTTTCCAACCGCGGGCTCAGATCCAACCCAGTAGACTGACGCCACGACAGCACCGCTACCGGGACTTCCTCTCCGCGGCCACTTAATCGCTGTAAGGGTCGATCTCGACCGCAGGGCACCGGTATGACCTACGAAGCCGACTTCGAACCCCTGGACCACCTCTTGTACTGCATCTGGACTAGCCATTCTCCGAGTCCACGCGCCACCTCCTTTGTAGCTCCCAGACGATATGGGTGATAGCCGTTGAAACGGCATTCCAGCTAATCTCATCCCTACACATTCTCTGGACCAAGTTGTCCGGAGTTGTGTCCTCCCCGCATGTGGCAAGCATGCGGTCACGCATTGTGCGAAAACGCGGGCACACGAACAAAACGTGTTCCGCCGTTTCCTCTAAACCATTGCACACTGGGCATTCGGGAGAATCCGCATGCCCGAAACGGTGTAGATACTGTCGGAAGCAACCATGACCTGTAAGGACCTGTGTCAGGTGGAATGAAACTTCCCCATGGCGCCTATTAATCCAACTATCTACCCTCGGTATCAACCTATGGGTCCACCTTCCTTTGGTGGAACTGTCCCACGCGCGCTGCCATTTGACCATAGAGGCCATCCTGACAGTCTTGCGTATGCCTCTTGTGCCGCGCATTTCGAAGCACTCCATATCCTCACTGATAAGAATGCTGATGGGCACCATACCAGTAATGACACAGAGAGCGTCGTGTGACACGGTACGGTACGCGCTTGCAACCCTCAGACACATAAGCCTGTAAGTACTTTCCAGCTTCCGTCGGTAGCATTCAGTACTTAGCGCGGTACCCCACGCCGGGCCGCCATACCTAAGTATGGACGTAGCAACACTAGCCAGAAGCTTGCGCTTACTGGCGTACACCGCTGAGCTATTGGACATCATCCGGGACAGTGCCGCAATAGCTGTGGAGGCTCTTTTACAGGCATAATCGACGTGGCTACCGAAGGTAAGCTTATCGTCGATCATCACGCCCAAGTGCTTGACAGAGCGCTTCGACAGGATAGTGCACTCTCCTACACTGATCTCCGTCTGCTGCGCCGACTGCATGTTGTTAACAACCGTCACCTCTGTCTTGTGGTGAGCCAGCTCCAGTTTTCTGGACCGCATCCACGCCTCCACAACCTTGATCGAGTGGTCGGTAGTCAACTTCACCTCCTCGATCGTTTCACCGTAGACTTCGAGCGTAATATCGTCGGCAAATCCGACAATCACCACTCCCACTGGGTACTCTAACCTCAACACCTCGTCGTACATGACATTCCATAACACCGGACCCAGGATGGAACCTTGCGGGACTCCTGAGGTTATGTGAAAGCACTTCCGACCCACCTCCGTGTCGTAAACCAGTACGCGATTCTGGAAGTAGCTTCCGAGAATCTTGTACAAGTACTCCGGTATCCCCAGACGCAAGAGCGCATCGGCAATAGCAGCCCAACTGGCGCTATTGAATGCATTCCTTACATCCAGAGTCACTACCCCGCAGAAGCGAATTCCCCTCCTCTTAGGCTCGAGTGCTTTCTCGGCGGTTTTTGTAACCGACAAGATAGCGTCTACGGTGGACCTCCCCTTCCGGAAGCCATACTGGTTGCTCGAGAGACCATTTACGCCCTCAGTGAACTTCAACATTCTATTGAGGATGATCTTTTCGAGCACCTTCCCCGCCGTGTCAATCAAGCATATTGGTCTATATGCCGACGGGTCTCCGGGTGGTTTCCCCGCCTTTGGCAATAGTACCAGGCTCTGCCTCTTCCAAGCTTCTGGGAAAACTCCCTCGTCCAGGCATTTCTGCATAGCAGACCTGAACATCTCGGGAGCTTCTGCAATAGCTACTTTTAAGGCCAGGTTCGGAACTCCGTCCGGACCTGGGGCCTTACCTACGCTAAGGGACTTAGCTATCCCCGCAAGTTCCACATCGGTGACCCTTTCCTCATCGCCAGCCCCAGTCCCCGGCTGTCCTACGAAAGGAGGCCAAGGACTAGGATCATGACGCGGAAAAAGTCCTCCAATGATCCCCTCCAACATCTCTGGAGATTGCTCTGTAGGAGCCATCACACCTCTCGTCTTGGCCATAACGATCCTGTAGGCATCACCCCACGGGGTCGTATTGGCACTCTGACAGAGACCCTCAAAGCAGGCCTTCTTGCTTGCTCTTATCTCGGTCTTGAGCGCGGCTTTTGCAGCGGCGAACACCACCCGCCGTTCGTTTCGCTCTTCCTCTGATCGTGCTCGCTGCATCCGCCGCCTAGCCCGTAGGCAGGCGCGGCGCAGGTCCGCAATCGCGTCGGTCCACCAGTAAGCCGGTGGCCTCCCATTTCTAGGGTGGACTCTCCTAGGCATGGTCGCATCACACGCACGTGAGAGCACCGCTACCAGCTCGTCGCCGTCTAAACCGAGTAAGTTTCGCTCACGGCGGAGCGCTTCCCTAAATACCTCTTCGTCGAAGTATGATGTCTTCCACCTACGAGGGCTTGGCCTTTGCCTAGCCGCCTCTTCTTCTATCCGCTGTCTGCTGTTGTTGTAGTCGATACTGTAGCGAACCGCCAGGTGGTCGCTGTGAGTGTAGCCATCATCTACTCTCCAGTTCGAACTACTTGTTAGGCCAGGACTACAAAAGGTCACGTCAATAATTGACTCCGCTCCGTTTCGACTATAGGTACTCTTGGTACCGACGTTAGCCAAGTCGACATCTAAGATGGCCAGTGTTTCTAGCAGGATCTGACCCCGCTGGTTCGTGAAACGGCTTCCCCATTCCACAGCCCAGGCATTAAAGTCACCCGCTATTACCACCGGCCTTCGCCCTGTTAGCACGGTCGTTAAGCGGTCCAGCATTTGCGTGAACCGCTCGATCGGCCACCGCGGAGGCGCATAACAACTACAGAAGAAGACCCCGTTTACTTTGGCGACCACGAAGCCCTCATAGGTAGTAGACACCAACTCCTGCACGGGGTATTTACCCGTCGTCCATATCGCCGCCATTTTCCTGGTCCCATCCGAGGCCCAGTTGCCGTTGCCGGCGGGTACTCGGTATGGGTCCGAAATGATGGCGATATCCGTCTCCCACTCAGAAACCGCCTGACAAAGCAGTTGCTGAGCCGCATCACAGTGGTTCAGGTTCAGCTGCGTTACCTGCACTGTGATTTGTTGCTCACTGCGGCTTTCTTAAAGGCCGGGCACCCTGGACCACCCATCGCGTGTCTGTTTTTCGAGGTTTTCCCGGTACAGATCATGCATATGGGCGGACTCGTGCAGCTTTGGGCCTTATGACCTTCAGCGCCGCATCGCCTACACAGTTTGCGCCTGTCGGGGCCTTTGCAGTCCCACGACTTGTGTCCTGGTTCCAGACACCTGAAGCAAACCTCAGGTGGCTCGTGGAATGTCAGGTGACATACACACCAGCCCACCTTAATACTCCCTACTTTAACGGATTTTTTAACATCCGCCACAGGTAGCTGAACCAAAGCTATCTGTGTCCCTGCTGGCCCTCTCCGTAGCTTAACGGCTGCGGCGGCCACCTGCACATCGCACTGTTGCCGCAGTGCCGTGACGAGCTCTTCCACTTCGGTGATCTCGTCAATGTCTTTGACCTTGAGAGTCGCCTCATGTGTCAGAGCCCTCACCTGCACACCTTCGCCAAGGACCTCTTCTGCCAGCCTTTTGTAGGCGGCGCCCTTGTGCTCCTTCTGGCGTTTCAGCTCCAGGATCATCTCGCCCGTACGAGTACGTCTAATACTGCGTACGTCGGCTCCAAGACCCTCAAGCTTGGCGTCGCTTCGCATCGTCTTCAAGACGTCCGAGTACTTGGACTGTTCCGTCTTGATGACGATAGCGTCGCCTTTCTCACGCCTGGCACCTGCCTTCCTACGCCTTGGTTTGGCGTCCTGTACTTCTACCTGCGGATTCACCTTCTTCTTCTTCTTCCGCTCTACCTTTGTCCAAGGAGGGTCTTCTCCTTGGACCGCCCTGCTCTGTGGCTGCTGAGGGCCCACCATTGGTCGCAACCCCTTATTCCCATCATTCCGGGACGGGATGATGTCTGTGTGTATGTATGTGTGTGTGTATGTATGTGTGTGCGTGTGTATGTGTGTATGTGTACAAAAAGGTCACCTCATTTTTAGATAGTAAATATGAACCGATTTCAACGATCGATGGTTCATTCAACGGGGTACATTGTCCCATTGTTTCCTATTGAAAATGGTTCAGATCGGTCCAGCCGTTCCGGCGTTATGGCCATTTAGGTGTTCCGGACCGGTACCCCAGGAAGGGGCCAGATATGAAAATGCAACAAACCCATGCATGCGACCCATCAAACCACGGCATTTTCGATTATCTGATGAACGGGATGAAGGAAAATAGTCTCTGGCTATATCTGAACCGGTAGTGTTCCGGAACCGGTTCCGAGTGTCCCGCCGGAAGTGGCCAAATAAGAAAGTGAACATAACCCATGCATGCGACACGTCAAATAGCGGATTTTTCGATAACCAGTTGAATGGTAAGCAGGAAAACAGCTTCAAACCATGTTTGAACCGGTAGTATTCCGGAACCGGTTCCGGATGTCCTGCCGGAAGTGGCCAGTTAAAAATGTGTACCAAACCCAGGCATGCGACACATCAAAGAGCGGCTTTTTCGATAACCAGATGAACGGTAAGCAGGAAAATAGTTTCAGACCATGCTTGATCCGATTGTGTTCCGGAACCGGTTCCGGATGTCCTGTCGGAAGTGGTCAATTAAAAAAGTGAACCAAACCCAGGCATGCGATACATCAAAGAGCGGCTTTTTCGATAACCAGATGAACGGTAAGCAGGAAAATAGTTTCAAACCTCGTTTGAACCGGTAGTGTTCCGGAACCGGTTCCGGATGTCCTGCCGGAATTGGGCAATTAAAAAAGTGAACCAAACCCAGGCATGTGACACATCAAACAGCGGCTTTTTCGATAACCAAATGAACGGTAAGCAGGAAAATAGTTTTAGACCATGTTTGAATCGGTAGTATTCCGGAACCGGCTCCGGATGTCCTGCCGGAAGTGGCCAATTAAAAAAGTGATCCAAACCCAGGCATGCGACACATCAAAGAGCGGCTTTTTCGATAACCAGATGAACGGTAAGCAGAAACATAGTTTCAAACCTAGTTTGAACCGGTAGTGTTCCGGAACCGGTTCCGGATGTCCTGCTGGAATTGGCCAATTAAAAAAGTGAACCAAACCCAGGCATGCGACGCATCAAACAGCGGCTTTTTCGATAACCAGATGAACGGTAAGCAGGAAAATAGTTTCAGACTATATCTGAACCGGTTGTGTTCCGGAACCGGTTCCAGCTGTCCCGCTGGAAGTGGTCAATTAAAAAAGTGAACCAAGCCCATGCATGTGACACATAGAAGAGCGGGGTTTTTCGATAACCAGATGAACGGTAAGCAAGAAAACAGTTTCATACCGTATCTAAACCGGTTGTGTTCCGGAACCGGTTCCAGATGTCCCGTCGGATGTGACCAATTTAAAAACAAAACCAAACCCATGCATGCGAAACATCAAATCATCAAAAATGTTCGTTAACCAGTTACACGGGCAGCAAGAAAATAGTCTCTGACCACACTTAAGATTACCGGCAGTGTTGCAGAATCAGGGTTGGATCCATTGCTGAAATTACGCAGGTGAACAAAATCGATGCAAGCGATTAATATGTGGAAAAGAACAAAATCTTGATAAAAATTTAAGCGATCTTGTCAAATTACATCATTTTAGATTCCTGAGGCGTCATTTTACAGTAGGATGGATCAATTTAAATTTTATAGCACCAATCCCCTTCTGCGTCTAAAATTTCTGCGAACAATTTTGATGCAACTGGTTGAGTCCTCGCGCTCTGTAACACGGTAGAAATTTGAATGGTCTTTAATAGGGGAAATTTCGATTGCTTGCACTTTTTTTTGTCAAATTTTACATGAATCTTATAACTAATGATAATAAAATATAGGCTAAACTGCGCAGAAAAAAAAATGTCGAAATGTCTTGATAATGATCGGCATCCAGTGCTAGTGAAGGTCAAGCAGTCAACTGAGAGATTTAATATTTTTCAGCTCGGCCTATACGTTTAACATAGCGCCGGAATATGAGCCATCAATAAGTTTCCAAATTCAATTATGGCTTTGATAAAATTCTTGCTTTTATGAATAAGGCTGACACAAATTTTGATTTTCTCTTAAGTCCAGAGGGGTCCCCCTTGGAAATTTTTGTCGGAATTCAACATCTTGAAGTAGTGCACAAATAAATGAAATTGGAGTCTTCCAGAAGTTTTTTTTTATCAAAACCGATGAGTTAAGGCGAAACTGGAAGCCTTTCCTCATTTTTTGGTTTTTGATGTACTATTAAATAACGAAGCAATATTTTCAAAATCGGTTTTCGTGCACATGTAGAGTGTGGATCAGGGTATCTTCTGATTTTTTTACGCGGTATAAAATGATTTTCGTTTTTGCAGAAACCATGTTTGAACAAAATTTCACAAAAAATGGTTTCTGCAAAAACAAAAAACATTTTATGCCGCGTAACAAAATCAGAATATACCCTGATCCATACTCAACATGTGCACGAAAACCGATTTTGAAAATATTGCTTCGTTATTTTATAAAAAATCAAAAACAAAAAAATAGGAAATGCTTCCAGTTTCGCCTTAAGCGGTTTTGCTTAATTTTTTTTAAGAATTTTTTCATCAATACATTTATTATTTATCAACTCCACCCCTCATTGACGAGTCAACGAGCACTGTGACAAAAGAAGAAAATGAGATTTATTCCGTTCTAGAGTATTCTCAGGATTCAGGAACACTTCGGCTTATGGCCGGAAAAAATGTTGAGTACATATTCGACGAGAAAGGCACTATCACCACTAGGTGGATTAACCTGGGTTTTTTTTTAAATTTTCACTCTGCGGTAGCCGCCGAGTTCTACCGCAGCTGTCAGAGTCCTACCGCAGCCATGAAAATCATCATATCATTGAAACTGATGGCCTAATCTAAGTATGCTTGCAATGTGAATTGCTCTGGAAAGCAACAACAAACAATGATCATCGGTGTCGTATCCAAGGCATCCTTGACCCGATTGATGATAACTCGGTGAAAATCAGTAGTTTGACAGCTGCGGTAACTTTTTCAATCTTCCGTAAAACGGAAATTTTTCTCTAAATTAGCAATATGGATAATACAACTATGTCCAGTCCAGTTGTTCTGAGACAGATGCTCTATCGTATTCTATTAATAAATCGGGTTGGTGGATTCTTCAGCTTCCATACTTGAAAAAGGTTGTAAAATACTGACGCGTTTTACTGGAGCTTGATGAGATCAAACGGTATCCTGCTCTGGAAATGGCCTCAAAAACGTTGTGAAATAAGTTCAACCTGCCTGGATCGGGTTGAGCCCCAACAGAGACCAAGGCATCGGTTTATTTCCAACGATATCAGGGCGTGTCTCTCAAGCTCTGGCTAGAGAGACACACACCACAATAACGATCAACGAAATCGACCACCGACGCTTGACTCGGTGTAACGAGAATATCCCTTGATCCGGTTCAAAACCATCATTATGCATTTGTTCAGCCGTCAGCCATTACGTCCAACAGTGACAGTTGAATATTCACCTGAGATCTCCACCAAACAATCAAATTTAAAAAAGGCATACTATGCCTGTTTTCTTCTAAGCGGTGATAGCCCTTTGCGGGTTAATTCCGCATCAAAATCCAAATTTTTTAATTTCCGCATAATATATCAATCAAACCAATACCACTTTTTGATCTCCATATCAAGATATGCTATTATTTAGCTCTTTTCCTCTACCCGGGAAGCTATGGAAAATCATGGACGAGAACAGCTATACCGGAAAACTTACCAGACTGATAAAAGCAACAATGGACTGTGTGCAAAACAACGTAAGAATTTCGGGTGAACTATCCAGTTCATTCTAATCTCGATGAGGACTGCGACAAGGTGACGGACTCTCATGCCTACTCTTCAACATCGTCCTGGAAGGTGTTTTGCGACGAGCCGGAATACGATCTTCCCGAAATCCGGCCAATTTGTCTGTTTTACGGATGACATGTGAACGGTGAACGGTGGCAGAACTGTACGTCATCCGCCTGAAACGTAAAGCAGCAAAGCTCGTGATAGTACTTAATGGTTGAGTGCATAGGATATCTACCTACATGAAATACTATTCATTACAGTACCTAAATGTCTAGGTATGATTCATTATGTCTACCTAAGGTAGTATAAATACAGGTGGTCATTGGACCACACAGCAGATACTGCACAAGCCTTGGACTTGTTAACATCTTTAACCCTAAAAGGGATACCTTCATGGCCTCAGTTTCGTCACCTCGCTGAGTGTGTTTCATCAAAGACGAGCTCTAAAAGGCGCCTGGGGTCCAATGGACCCCAGGTATCCCTTTTAGGGTTAATATTCTTCTTTTGAAGGATATAAAAGCTCGGAATGGTACGGCTAAAACAAAGTTCATGCTGGTGGATGCAGCAATGTTGCGATTCGTCTACCTCGGTTCCTTGATAACGGCTGACAATAACAATGAGAGAAGGTGATTTTTTCGGCCATATCAGTCCTGGTAGCAGCAAAAACGGTTTTGCAGAATGTAGATGCGAAACCGTTTTTGCTGCTACTAAGACAGATGCGGCCGAAAAAAATCACCTTCTCGTATGGTATACACTACCGTCGTCAAGCTTCCTTCAAATAACAATAGGGTTTGTACCAGAAGTTTGAATAAAGTTCTTGTAATAGCGAAAGTTTCCTATAAGTGCAAGTTCAACATTTCGCTACACACTTTATTCAAGTAGTTTAGTTAACGCTCAAAGTATTTGTTATAATTACTTTTTTTACCAACATGGGCCCCACAATTACAAGAAAAGATGAGGTAGCAATAAAAAAACATGGACACGTTTAATGCTTCCAGTGAGCTCTTCGCTCTTTGAAGGAAGCACGACACTAGACAACGGACTAGCACGCAACGCACAGTCGAAAAACTTTTCGAACCCGCGCTCCTCAACACAATGCGACTAAATGCTTGGTGACACTAACTGCACGAAGCCACACAAATTCTGTGAAAATTTTCCGTTTTCTAAAAATAATTGCTGCGCTTCAGTAATAATTTCTTAAATATTTCGTCCGGGAATTCCTTTCAAATATCTTCCAGATATTTTTTCAGGAATTCATATAAAATTATACAAAAATTCTATAAAGAATTTCTACAGCAGTTCCTCCATGAAAATCAATAGGAATTTCTTCAAAGAAAAATTCTGGAATTCATTTCTTGGAGGGTTTCTGTAAGAATTCATTCAGGAATATCTCTTAAAATTTTTCTAACAGTTACTTCAAGGACTTCTACAAAAAAATCCTTTAAGATTCCTTCGGAATTTGTTCCAGGGATTGCTATCAAATTTCTTCAAAAAATTCACATTTCAAATTTCATATTTCTAAAAGGAAACTTCTTCAAGCATTCCTTCAAGAATATTGCTGGGTGCGTTCAAGATGCAAACAGTACCCAAATGCGCTTCAAACGCGGTAACACAATGTTACCAAAGGCAACTTAGCAATCATAGTCAATCTCACCGCCAACCTAGGACTCAAAAGCTCCCACTGACATCGGGTTACTTGTTAGAAGATCTTACCGCATTTGGTGCTCCCGCATTTAGTATTTGCGTTTTGAATGCACATAGCAATACCTCTATTGATTCCCTCATGAGGTCCTTCAAGGAATCTTTCAGATGAACCTTAACAAAGTTCTTAAAACATCCCTCCAGGAATATCTCCAAGTAGGAGTCTTGCAAGAGTTCCTCAAAAATATCTCTGATGAATTTCCGAGATCATGTTTGAATCTTTGACGATATTCCTGAAGGATTACTACAAAAAAACTTTATGAAACATGTTTTGGTTGCGGTAGGTCTCATCTTGATGCATCAACGCACACCTATACCTACTACAAACAGATAGCGTAAAGTGTGTTTTTTCTGATAGCGATGAGCGATCGAAACAAGTTTATTTACAAAATGCACCTAGGCAGCATCTATTTATTAAGTAACGCATCAACTTTTTCATCCCCCTCCTCCCTCCGTAATACTTCAATGTATGAAAATCCTAAAACTTTTGTATGTACCGTAACGCTTGGCCAAACTAACCCAAAGACCACAACTTCCTCCCCCTCTCTTCCTAGAGCATTAAGGCGAAACTGGAAGCATTTCCTCATTTTTTTGGTTTTTGAATTTTTATTAAATAGCGAAGCAATATTTTCAAAATCGGTTTTCGTACACATGTAGAGTATGGATCAAGGTATCTTCTGAATTTTTTTGAGGTGGAAAATGTTTTCCATTATTGCAAAAACCATTTTTTTGTGAAATTTTGTTATTTAATAAAAAATCAAAAACCAAAAAGTGAGGAAATGCTTCCAGTTTCGCCTTAAGTAATTTTTGGACGACGGTCTAGACGTTTTCATGCGTTACGCTATATGAATAACGTAAAGGATTCATGAAGAAATTATTGGAATTGTTATTTTGGATAAATTTATTATGAAATGCATGAGATTATTTCTCAAAAGCATCAATGACGGAAAACGCAAAGAATTCCTCTCAAATTCTTTGGCGCTAATCAAAAATCAGTCTTTAACCCTCGGGCGATCGCGCTGTTGTATTTTGTACAACATGCTGAGAAAATCTTGCTTTTTGTTGGTGGCCAACCGCGTGACTGACGGAAGGTTATAAGACTTTCTATAGATTTCTTTGGAGGAGTTTCAACAGTAGCCCTTGGATGAATTTCTGTAGGGCTACCTGAGGAAATTTGTACAGCAATCCTTTGAGGATGAAGGTTTCCATTCTTGTAGGATTATCTAGCCTAGTCTAGTCTAGTGTACACATACACAGACATTCATTGAAAGAATCCTGAAAATGATAGAATCGACCACTTTTATAATTTTTCTTGTCATTATTGATATTTGCAGTAGGGGAATTTAGGTATTTTGGACAGACCGTTACGCCTATATATTTTGGACATTTACGGCCAAATCAAATGGAAGTGTCCAAAATATATACGCGTAACGGTCTGTCCCAGTTACCTGAATCACCCTATATCGGAGATACATTGCAAGCATCAAAGCGGCCAGGACTACTGTGTAATGTATTTTTATAATACAGTGGATATCCACATCAAAACCATAGAACGGAGACATCTCGTATGGGGCAACCGTTCCGTGAAAAGTGAGATTATAGCTACGTTGGGAGTGACTTTGCTAAGAAAGTTAATGTCACTCCATGTCCTCTGGAATCCTGGGATGGGACAAAGGTATTTACTACAAATGCCCTGGCTTTCAAGCCTAGGCTTAAGCGTTATTACTCGCTCCCATCATTGTAGGCTTATTTGAAGTAAAACGATGAGAAACCCCTGAAGGAATGCTTGTAACGTATCTTGAAGAAATCCTTGGAGAATATCTTGGATACTTGGAAAAATTATTAAATCCTTACTGGAAATTCCTAAGAACTCTTAAACGAATTGTGAAAAAGGACTTTAAAAAGGAATCTTTGGACGATTTTCTACAGCAATTGTTGAAAGAATTTCTGGAGAAACTTCTGCAGTAGACCGATGCAAATTTTGAAATTTTCGCTCCCCTATGCTTAAACGATGGCATTTTGGGTTCTGATCATCCTGTCAAAATTTGAGATTTTTTCGATCAAATTTGACTGAGCACACTGCTTTTAAAGTTTGTATGGAAATTACTATGGAAAATCGAATCTATCATTTGCACATGCTGATTTATCTATCCATGGTGTCTTAAGAATAAAACCGATATTGATTCATATAGTTTACACAGTCATCTATCAAAGTGCCGAAGATACATGACACGTAAAACCTATAGAAAAATTGTTATTTAATAAAATTTGATTTTAAATCTTTGGCAATGATCTTTTACTTTACTTTTTGGGAACACTGCGAGAGGAAAATTCTGCCTAGTTGGCCGAAGGAAATTTTACAAATCAAATTGTCAAAATGAGAATGCGATGCCGTGCAGCAACAGCGGTCAGCTATTCTAATTTGTTTTTTTTTTTCGTGATGGTAAATTGATCAAGGAATAATAGGATGAAATCTCGTATGGAACTAAGGATGGAGCAGCCGCAAATTAACAATGAGGATACTTCCAGATACTCTGGAATATGATAAAGTAAAATAGGGGTATCTTACAGCTAACGCTCGACAACTCAGTCCGTAGAAGTGAACGGCCGTCATCCAATTACTTGTGCTACAGGGATAAAGGTTCCCTGTCACAGACGATCCGAATTGCATACGAACCGATATAACAATTCAAAGGACGCTTTCACAACATTTTATGGCTTGACAAATGAATTCAACTCACAGTTCATGAAATTTTATTTGCCCAGGAAATTGCTCATTTGTTTCCTAGAAATGCCTTTCCAATGTCTATTGAAACCTAGTAGGATAAAGTTGAAGCCTATGGTGGTGGTTGCCGTGTATATGGCACCGAATGTAATGAGATTATAGACCATCCAATGTATTGTTGTTTTTTTTTGGCACTATAGGAGTCAGTCTAGAGAATAAGAATGTGGTCAGACTCCTTCCTTGGTCCGCAGAAACACAACTTGATCACGATCCTCGAGGAAATCGCAGTAAAACAGTTGTTAAGATTGTTTTATTAGCAGTTCACATTTTTGGTGCCGCTCCTGCTGCAGCTAATTGTGCTTTTGTTTTGACACATTGCATTGCACAATTTTCCTTGCCTACTAGGCATAATTTACCCCACGCAGTGTTCCCAAGAAGTAAAGTAAAACATCATTACTAAACATTAGAAATTAAATTTTATGGAATAACTATTTTTCTATAGGTTTTACGCAAGGATGGAAATCTAGTGATCATGATAAGATCCTGAATGTGTCGCGGTTGAAGCGCATCGCGCGATCATATTGCTAATTTGGAGAAAATTTTCCACTTTACGGAAGATTGAAAAGCTACCGCAGCTGTCAGACTGATGATTTTCACCAATGTATCATCAATCAGTCCAAGGATACCTTGGATCGAGCCTTGGATACGACGCCGATGATCATTGTTTGTTGTTGCTTTTCAGAACATTTCACTTTGCAAGCATGCTTTGATTTGACCAAACTTTTCAATGATACGATCATTTTCATGGCTGCGGTAGGACTTTGACAGCTGCGGTAGAACTCGGCGGCTACCGCAGAGTGGAAAATTTTCTAAAAATCCGCAATAGCAACAGCGATAGAACCTTGTCGTCAAGCATTATAACAAACCACGCTCCGCGAAAATTGAATCGCGAGGCATGTGCGGCCATGATGCGATCGTTATCATGAAGTCGAAATGATGAATACCGAAAATCATTCACTTTTTGTGCATTCTTGTTGATCTAATATGAAGATATGCCAATAAATGTATTGTTTCCAATCATAAATTCTGTTTATTGGTCAATAAATGGTTTGAATCAAGGATTAAATCGTGTTGAATAAAATTTATCGCGACTTGTAACATGATCTGATAACGTGTGATCCCATGATAAAGCGTGCATCGAAAGCTTTGATTGCCTGTGATCCCATGATACAAGCACGGGGCGAGGGTGTCGGCATCATGCTACTGCAAGAGCAAAGGCAATCTTGGATTGTTCGTATCCTGTATCATTTGTCACTAGCGAATTTGTCACTCCCGAACGGGGTTCATATCCTTGTCTACGCAGACGATATTATTCTCATAGTATCCGGCCCGACCGCCCCTGCCACTCGCCGGAAAGCCCAAGCTGCTGTTACGCGGGTCGCAAAATGGGCTACATCCGTTGGTTTTACCATGTCAGCACACAAGAGCGTCCGCTGTCATGTCTGCCCCTTCAGACATATGGTGAAAGGCCGGCCTATTACCATTGCCAATCAACCAATCCCCGTACGAAAAACGGTTCGGGTTATCGGGGTTGTGATCGACCGTGGTTTGACTTTCAAGCCGCATTTTGAAAACATCAAACACAGCTGTCGGAGTCGCCTCAACCTCATCCAAACACTATCTAAGCCTCATCGGAGCAGCAACAGAAAGATACTCTTCCAAGTGGCAGCCGCCACCATAGACAGCCGCTTGTTTTACGGTATCGAACTGACCTACCTAGCCATCAACAACCTGATCACCACACTTACTCCGGTTTACAACCGGTATATACGGATCATCTCTGGGCTCCTCCCTTCAACGCCAGCGGATGCAGCTTGCGTTGAAGCCGGGTTACTCCCATTCCGACACTGTGTCACCGCAACACTTTGTCGTAAGGCTGCCATCATTGCTGAACGCACCTCCAGTAATAATAGACCCCCTCTTCTAGTCGAGGCTGCCAACCGACTTCAAAGCACTACCGGTCTAACACTCCCACCAATTGCGAAGTGCTTGTGGTTCGGTGAACGGGACTGGCGAAACCCCACACTACGCTTCGACAACAGAATCAAAGAAAACTTTAGAGCTGGGGACACGTCCATACATCTGCGACTATCAGTAGCGGAACTCCTTCGGACGGCCTATAGCGATCATCAAAAAAGGTTCACTGACGGCTCGCTCTCGACGCTGGGTGTTGGAATTGGGATAGCTGGGGAAAACCTTGCGGTCAGCCTAAGCCTCCCAGATCAATGTTCAGTGTACTCCGCCGAGGCGGCGGCCATCCTCCACGCTGCAACTAAACCTGCGGACCGGCCTCTCGTGATTATCACAGACTCGGCCAGTTGCATCTCAGCTCTGCAATCAAATACCCCCCGTCACCCTTGGATTCAAACCACCATCAAACAAGCCCCACCAGGAAGCACCTTTTTGTGGGTCCCTGGACACTGTGGTGTCCCTGGGAATGAAATGGCGGACCACTTGGCAGGTTCCGGGTATTCTGGCTCTCGCTACAAAACAACTGTTCCTTTGCTGGACCTAAAACGCTGGATCACCTCATCTATTCAAGACGCCTGGACGAGCGAATGGGCCCACTACCGTGGGACCTATTTGCGGAAAATTAAGCAGAGCACCAACGCCTGGGCGGACTTGAAATCTAGAAAAGAACAAGTCCTCATCTCACGACTACGAACGGGCCACACCAGGGCCTCCCACAACCTGGGAGGCATACCTTTCCACAGAACTTGCGATATCTGTGGGATTAACAACTCGGTCGAGCATATCATCTGCGTCTGTCCAGCCTATGAAGGACCCCGGCAGATGTATGGGATCCCCGGAAGTATACGCGATGCCCTCAGGGATGACTCATCAGCACTTGCCGCTTTGATGTGCTTCATTAAGGATGCAGGCCTTTACTTTAAAATATAGCACACTCACTTCTTGCCATGTTCAACTTTTTGTAATAGTTAATCGTGATTCCTCAAGCACTATGTGATACTTTGCAATCGGTCCCTGTTTACAAAATTCGTGTTTTTTGTCCATTCAGAATTTTAATTTACTAAAAAGCCACCTAAAAACTTTCAATGATGTATCAATTGTTTTGCGTTTTTAAATTTGTATTCTATTTGTTCTCATGCAAGTGTGCTAAATAACTTCGATAAAACTCTGTACATTAGCTGATAAGGAATACTTCTGTAGTTCTTTTTCTCAGGCGAGCCCCTCTGGCTTGTTCTGCTTTTCTATGACCCGGGATGAACCTGCCTACGGCAGAAAATCCCCGAATAAAGAGATAAAAAAAAAAAAAAAAAAATTTGTCACTAGAAGTGATTTTCTTCCATCCTTGGTTTTACGTGTCATGTATCTTCGGCACTTTGATAGATGACTATGTAAGCTATATGAATCCATATCGGCTTTGTTTTAAAGACATCATGGAAAGATATTATAGTCTGTGCAAATGATAGATTCGGCTTTCCATAGTAATTTCCATGTAAACTTTGAATGGCGTGTGCTCAGTCAAATTTGATCGAAAAAATCTCAAATTTTGGCAGGATTATCAGAACCCAAATCGTCATCGTTTAAGCATAGGGGAGCGAAAATTTCAAAATTTGCATCGGTCTATTCTGCAGGTATAACTGAAGAAATGCTTGAAAAAAATCCTAAGAAATCCATGAAAGGACTTTTAGAAAAATCGTTTGAAGATTAGCAAAAAAAAAAAACGCTTGAAGAAATTTCTAAAAAATCCTTGAAGGAATTCCTAAATAATTCTTCTAGATAATTGCTGAAGAGATCATGTGGGGTAGTCCTACAGGAATCGTGTTTGCAAATATTTAAGTAACTCATAATAAAACTCTTGGAAATATTGCTGAAGAAATTCCTTCAGAAACGCTTGGAGGATTGCCCGAAACAAACGCTGGGGCAACTTTTGAAGGAAATCTTGGAGGAATTTGTTAAAAAAAAGTTCTTGAAGCAATTCCTAGATGAATCGTTAAAGGTATCCATGAAAGTGTTCTTGGAGTTCCACACTTGGAAAATGTGCTTGATGAAATCGGTTTGAAAAATTTCTCAGAAATTTCCATAATGTTTGCATAATTTTCAGGAAATCTGTTCAAATTCTTGGTGTTTTCGCTAAAGAAATCTTTGAAGGTAACAATAGAAAAAATCCGTACAGAAACTTTGAATGAATTACTGAATTATTCAATGAAGGAAAAGCAGTGGAATTTCTTGAAGGGATTTTTATGAGAATTCATGAAATAATTCCTATATTTTTTATTTTAATTTCTGAAGTGTTCATTGAATGAGACTTATTGGAGAAATTACAAAAGCATTTCTAGTAAAAGCACTCAAAGGATCTCCTGAAGAAACTTCTACAGAATTTTTTTTGAGGTATTTGTGTAAGAATCTTTGAAACAAATCTTGCAGGTGTAATTATAAAAATACATGTAAAACTACTAGCATGAAAACATTGAGAAATTCGGAGAGAATGCTTGAATAAATTCTGAACAAATCTTTGGAGAAATCCCAAAAATTTCCTTTAGAATTTCAAATAAAACTTTGGTAGAATTCCTAAAGTGTCCTTGGAAAATTTTTAAAAGCAATTCTCGGTAGAATCCTTGGTAAAATTATTAAATAAATTAAACAAGGAAAGGTTTATCCGATTGATGAAACCTTGATTCTAACAAGATTCTTGAAAAAATTCTGAAAGAATCTTTGGGTAATTTTGAAAAGGTTTTTTGGAAGGAATACTTAAGAAAATCTTGGAGAAATTCCCGTAGCACTTCTAAAATAATTCCTGAAGAAAGTTGCAAAACAGTCTTAGGAAGAATTTCTGAAAAAAATCTTGGAGAATCTTCTGATGATTTTTTTAATGTGTGTGCTTAAAACCAAGAAATGAAACCGACTAGAAAATTGTAACAAAAACATAACATAATTATCACAAACCACGATATTTATAACTCATTGTGATATAATCATTTTCAACATCCTTGGTGTTTTCAAAAGATTATAACCCAAATATATCACATTATGTTACTAATTTTGTTTGAAAACTCATTGTATTACATTAGTTTTAATTTGTTGACACTTAGAAAATAATTTTACAAAATTGTATCAAATTTGAATACAAACTAATAATCCTAATAATAATAAATTTATATTACAATTTGTTACATTTTTGATCTGCTTATAGCAAAATAGGTAATTATTTTGATCATAATCATAATAGGTTATAAAAAATATTATATCATAACACAATATGAGATAAACTTGATACAATTTTCTAGTCGGGAAGCGCTTTTTGTTTTGTTTCTTATATTTGTATTTTAGTTAGAAATGAGCACGAATGATAACAAAAATAACGGAATCAATCGGTGCCGTAATCGCTTTGTTTCAAAATAGGATGAATTTGGGATCGTAAGATTATTAAGTGCACGGGGATCCTACCAAGTATCCTCATAGAATTTTGTATAACAATTTTTGGAGGAATTTCTGGAGGAATCATCAATAAATTCTGGAGAAATTCTAGACTGAGAAACGCTTGGAGAAACGTGAAGGAAACTTACAATGATTTTCCAAAAGGTTTCTCGAAATAATTTTGAAGGAGTCCTATCAAAAATCGCAATTGAAATTTCTAGAATAGTTCCTAGAGGAATGCTAGCAAATATGCCTAAAGTAATCTTTGGAGAAACTCCTAGAATAGATGGATTCTAAAGAACTCTATGGATGAATTTCAGAAATGTTTTTCGAAAGAACTCCTATAGATTTAGAGGAATTTCTGTAAGGATCCTTTGAGGAATTGTTTATAATTTTCCTAGTAAAATCTTTGAGAAACTCTTTGAAAAAATCCTTGCAGAAATTTTTCGAAGAAATCGTTCCAGTAATTCTTGAAGGAATCCTTGGAGGTATTTCTGAAGAAAATGAAAGAATTCTTGGAAAAATTTCTTAAGAAATTATTAAAAGAACGCCAGGATGAGTGATGAACGCTTGAAGAAAAGCCAACATAAATGTTTGGAGAAATCTACGAAAAAACTTACTACACAGATGAAAAACTTGCCCTCAACTTCTGAATTACGAATATAATAATTGAAAAAATGCTGGCATGAAGAAGTTCAATGACTTTTTTCCACCAGAAGGCATCTAAAATTGCAAGCATTTCCTTCATTTCAAACCCCAACGGTTGAATTACG